>NW_014569409.1:0-27732 GCF_000743755.1 Blastocystis sp. subtype 4 | reverse complement strand
GTGTATGCAAACCCGTCACTGGATTAAAGACTGTTCTCTTCTAACTCAAACGCAATTGTTCTTTACCTTCATATTTGTTTACACAATACCAATAATAGAAGATAGTTCAGAATATTAATTAATTGAGATTGATTTGATAGATATAGACATATGAATTAATTGAGATTAATTGAATTACTCCTTACTAATTAGATTGAATTGTTAGAGAATGCTAATCATTTCACTGGAATTGTTTCTTGTATCCTTTTGATCGATTTCAATTCAATTCAATTAACTCTTGTTCTAGTTATCGGTAATACCAATTCTCTTTATTATTGATGAATTATCTAGGCTTCGTATATTCTTAACAGTTGAGGTGAATGAGAGTATTGTAATATGGTTGCATTTGTTGTATAATAAGTGCCATATAAACACATTCTAGAATGATTGCTGTAGTACTGCCATGATCAATGACAGAAACATAATTTGAATTAGTTTTGTTCACATCTATCAAATAGGATCTTTTACACACTACCAAATCAATAGTAATGTGAAATGAAGCAATAATCAACTCTACCCCATATCTTGAATAATAGGATCATCCTTAAGGAGCCATATTGTCAATAATGATCCCAATTTTTTCTGGTTTCTATTCCAAATAATACTGCTGTTGTGTAGTTGTATTCTGGTCTTTCCAACCTTTATTAAGCGGAAAACAACTTACATCTAATTCTATTGACTATTCAATAATCGCTGCTTACCACAAGTGATCACACAATCTTATCACAGTAATGAGGTAACAAACGAATAGTGTATCGTTATATGCAGTACCAACAAAGTATTTGTGAGAAAAGTACCAAAGAATGCTACAGAGGATATAATCAAAGTATTATTTGCACAAATGAATACTATCCTCTAGAGTGCCTTTTCGGAGTTTGGAGAGGTTGATGAAGTACGTATTCCTTGTGATCAATATACATTGAAACCACGCGGATTTGTCTATGTCACATTCTATTCAAGTGGCTCTGCCGAAGCTGCGTTGCGAAAAGGATCTTGTAAGGTAATGGGTGAGTATTTTTTACTTCGAATTATGAGTAGGAACCGATGTTGAAATATCTGAGGTTAAACGAATGTCGAATACGGTTACAAATGCCAAGAGATTGTATATTCGAGGCATTCCGTGTGATAGTAACGAGGAAGAACTTATGAAATACTTTGAATCATTTGGAAAGGTTGTAACCCACATTTTCCCTCGAGATAAGAACAATGGTAGTCTTCGCAACTTTTGTTTTATTGCCTATGAATCGGAGAGTCTTGTATAGCTTAAATAGACTCATTATACGTAGACTGATAAGCTCCTTGAGGAAGGAATCATGCATTATAAGGGTAATATTGATTTCAGTGTGGTTCCTGCTAAACGCCGAGATGAACTTTGTAGTAGCAGTTTGTTTTTGTTATTGTAGATCCTGACAGTTACAAACCCGAATTGAAACCTGAGAAGCCTTTGATTGATATGTCTGGAGGTGAATATGATCCTACTGTACTTCCAGCAGGATCATCAGATTATCCACCACCTGAATACTCTTCATATGGGGATTATGGTTATCCTTCATCTGATCCCTATTATAACTATGGTGGATATCCTCCTGGACAGTATCCTCCAGATGGATATTCGTATTATCCCCGCGATCAGGCTGATGGTCATCAAGATCCTTACGCTCCTTACTCCAATACTGCCTATGTGGCTCCCTCAGCAGTTCCTGAAACTGCTGGAAGTAAGGACAGTGCTTATCCTCCTACAGATTCAAGTTCTGCCTACCCACCCTATAATTCAGCTCAGGTAGATTCAGCTGCCACCTATCCTAATTCTCAACAGCCATATCAGGCTTCTGATCCAAATGCAGCTTCTTATCAGCCGTCTGATCCGAATGCGGCTCCTTATCAACCCACAGACCCTACTACAGCTCCATATCAACAACCAGATCCGAACTCTGTTCCATATCAACCAGCGGATGCTACTACTTCCTATCAATCAACAGACCCTAATGCCACTCCCTATCAACCTCCTAACACCAACACGACTCCCTATCAACCAGCTGATCCCAATGCCGTTCCGTATCAGCCTACTGACCCTAATGCTGCTCCCTATCAGCCGTCAGATCCCAATGCAGCTCCTTATCAGCCTCCTAATCTGAATTCCGCTCCATATCAACCTACAGATCCCAATGCTGCTCCTTATCAGCCCCCTGCCATGAACCGTTCTCCTTACCCTCCTTCAGATCCGTACAAACGAACTCCAGCATCTCCTTATCAGCCTTCCTCTGCGGACACTTACCAGCCCCCATATCGTGGAAATCCTCCTCCATACCCATCAAATCAGCCTTATCCCCAGGAACCCTATCCATATTACCCACCATATGATCCAAATGCTCCCTATTATCCTCCTCCTCCCAATGACTCCTATTACCCTCCATCTGGACCACGATCTTCCTATCCTCCTTCAAATGTGTCATCATCACAACCTCACGGGAACTGGGACAGAAGAGATACTCCTTCTTCAAGTAGTAACTGGGATCGTCATGATTCTCATCGCAATCGAGATCATCATGAAAGTAGCTCACGATCTCGTTATGATAGTCGTCACGAGTCGCGTCGCGAGGTCCGTGGTCCCAGAGAAGGGTATCACTGTTTCTAGGATTTCATGTGTAGAGAGGATGAAAACCGAATCTTTGTGAGTGGCTTGGATCCTCGTGTTAGTGAGCAGATCATTCGAGATCACTTTTCTCCCTTTGGACGTGTTTTAGGAGTAAAACTCCCAGTGAATCATGAAACAGGTCGCCAACGTGATCTTGCCTTGATTACAATGGATTCTGCTGAGAGTGTGGATCGAGCACTTGCAAATGCATCTCGTACGATCATGGGAAAACAAGTGAAAGAGATTTGCGTTTGAACTCGTGCAGAGAGTGATGTATAGAGAGCAATGACACATCCTAAGGCTTCGAGAGCTCCTGTTGACAGTCGAAGTAGACCTAGACCTTATTAAATGGATGTGTTTGTTCACAAATAATAGACTAAACGACTATTCTTGACCCATACTTTTCGAAATCTTCTCCAATAGGTTCGGGATTTGATACTTCATCAGGGGTTGACCTCGTCTCGTTCTCTGCTGCATTTTCTGAGCCGTCTTCTTCCTTTTCTCTAAGTTCTTTTTTAGATCTTGTTCTTTCTTTTCTCGTTCCTTTTGTCTCTCTTCCATCTCTCTCTTATGTTCTACTTATGATGACGAAACCAAAGTCAAACCTTCTGCAAGTTGGCGTGAATGGAAGAATGGATCTGGTTTCTGTGACTTTTTCCCTTTCTTCTCTAATCCTTAATGGCATCTCCCAATTCCTACTTCGTCCAGTCTTTTCATTATTATCTATCTCTTCTTTAGGACTGGGAGTATCATTTAGCAAAAGTTCTAAAACTCATCTACGACCTAGAACCCCTACCATCGTTTTCTTGAGTTTGTTTGTCCTTTTCATCAGAATCGATTATTCCAGCCTAATGGTGATAAAACAACGCAGTTTACTACCTCTTTGTAGAGTTGTTCCTTTTGATGACGATACTTGCTAATGATATTCGAATTCTTGTTGTATCTTTGCCTTCTTTTATTTTCTACAAGTCATCCTTATTTGATTCAACAACGGTAACGACGGAGGGAGATACTGTTTGGATCAACCCTCTTTTTTATTCCAGCAGGTCTTTCTTCCATAATCTTTAGAATGTCACAAAAGAAATCAAGACCAAGAGTGATTATGAACAAACAAAAAATCGATTTCGGATAGGTAGGATATGCCCTTCAGTTGTGAAGAGTTCTTTCTTTAAATCTACCAGACGGTTCGACGAAAATAGGAGGTATAAGTATTTCAACGTTTCTGCACTAAAGTAACTCTCTGTTTGATCTTGAATATGACCATTTCCTTGTACATCCGAATACATACCATAACCCGTATTTGTTCGGCAATGCTCTTCAATGGCATTATAGAATTCCCATCCCCAGACTCTAAACATTGTTTATCACAAAATCACATACTGCGCAATAGGATCACCTGTGGCTTCTTTCATATAGTAATAAGACTCGATAATCTCAGGTCGTAATGAATAATGTTTTGTCCTAAAGGGAATAATCATGGCCACTCTATCACTGATGGAACAACTCTCAGGTGGAAGACCCGAGGTCGTGAGGTTGACCATCATATGACAAGTGAATATCACACATCTCGCAGTATGCAAATTCCGCTGTGAATTCAGTGTTTTTTCTTGCATTTCACCATAGAACAACATACCAGGAGCAAAGCATGTTAATGTCTCCATAGTTGAGAAGAAACGCTTCCTACTTAACTGACCAAAGTAACTCAATCCACTGTATTTGGAACGATGAAAAAGCAAATGATGTGCTCCATCCACTGCACTGTCATATCTTTTCTTCAGTTCACTTTCTTGCTTTCCTCCCTGCACCCATGCCTTGAGAAGATATTCATAATAGGAATCAGAACAACCTCCTATGCTATAGTACTGACCACTTGGCTTCAAGGAAATACGTTCATACTGGGGTGAAGGTACTAAGATAAGTAATTGTTAGGATATAGTTTGAGGTAGTAAACCATGGTTATCGGGAACAGACCACAATGAAGAGTAAATGTTTCCAGCAGCTTCGGCATAACGGGGATCACCCGTTGCTGCACTCAGCTCACGCAGTTCCACAGACAAGGTTCCAAATTCAGCTAACATAGTTCGGCCATATTGACTTGATCCCTTTCGGGTCTGTAGATTGATATGTGTCTAGATGATCAAGAAACAACACAAGTACGTGAGGGAGAGCATGCTCCGAATCAAAAGCACCCATTACAACGTTTCCAGCCTCTACCGCCTTCTCTAGGAGTCGTGGATCTTGACTCAGATAATAAGCAGACAATAACCCTCCCAGAACACGAATAGAGAACTCAAAGACCGATACTGACGTATCCGAATCGAACTGAACTTGTTCCAGATAATCAACAGCCTCCTTGAACTCATCTCGCATGTCCATCAACCAAAGAGTATCCAGACTATCAATCAGGGTCAAAGATATATTGCCCCAGTTGTTTCGACCTTTCTCAGATAAAGGCTGCAATTCATCTGCTCCGAAAGCAACACGCTGATATGCCTTCCAGAAGTGTTTCATACTCTCTCGAACCCTAGCAGCTCTCTCATCATTCAACTGCTTCCATTGTTGCTGCAGATGAGAAGGAACGACGGAGGCGTAATTCCCTTCAATCAGATTGGAATATGGTGTGCTTTGGAGATACAGCTCCAAATCCTCCACTGTTTCTATACTATCCTTCTCGACAGCATGCTTTGTCGATCGATGTACCTCCTCAATAGTGTAAGAATCCTGTCTTGAATTGGAAGGAGACGAATAAACGGGTTGAAATACATCGATTGGTTCCTGCTTTACTTCCATCTCCAATGGATGCTCGCTCTGAGTCAAGAGTCGCACATGAGACATAGTCACTAGGGCCAAGGAACCACTACTGGCGGCCATCACCGTCTGAAGCTGGTTTTCACCTCCAAAGAAGGAACGAATCTGTGTGACATCACGGGGGAGAATAGCTCGTATCTGAGAATCTACAACAGGAGAAACCACACTGGTATAGAATAGAATGGAACTCAGACAACCAGTCACAACATCTTTCTGTCCTCCACTTCCACCAATGAAGACTCTATTGTCACTAGACTCTGACCGAGTCACTGAGAAGGCAACAACATCAACACCATTAATGCTAACACGGAATAGAGTTGCATTGGTAGGATCCACTTCCGAGGAAAAGACCACTTGTGTCCATGTCCCAAGAATGGGAACAGATTTTCCATAAAGGACCTTCATTTTCCCGTCAGCATCGTAATATGATAGTTCGATGTCTCTAACATTCACTTAAGAAAAGCATTCCTACTGATTCTCAGGAGATGTTTCAATAACAGCCAGCCTATATCCTCGATTGCTAGACAGATCCCTGTTATCTAAGAGTACATGACGATATCCAATCTCCTTGGACTTGAGATTGACCTTGATAGAAATCTATATATCATATTTACTAAATGGAATTACGGTAAAAGTGGGAGAATCAAAAGGAATGGTCAAATTAATGCACTCCTTTCTTGTTAAGCTATAGCAGTCTCTATATATAATCCAGTTACTTCAATAAAACAAGAGTTGATTTCTATTGACAACCGATTCGCCTGATTTTTCTTTTCTTATATTATCGTTGTTCTCATTCCTACATACATAATTAGAAAAGAGTATTTCCATACCCAGAAACGACACCTTTCAAAGATGACGAATTGCTCGGCGATAGAGTTCTAATTTTCATTAATGATTGATATATACTACAGAAGAGACAGTAGAATGAATAGAGTCAGAGAATGGGTCATGCAATAAACAAATATGAAGGTTATATCATTAGGGTTACAATTCTATTATCACTCCCTGGCGTTACTGTAAACATTGAATTGCCAGACTTCTCTGTATCCACAAGCGCATCTTCACTTTGACTCTCTCGAACACTCTTCATACGTTCCATCATTTCTTCAAAGGAACTGAGTGGATTATTTCGAAGAAATCCAGATCCCACTAAAACATCTTCAGCTCCTGCTTCATTCCGATAACCAGTATCACTTGGTCCTTCAGAATCGCTATCACGCGTACTATTTCGGAACGAAAGTTCACTGCTGTTGCTAATACTACTTAGACGGTGTAGCAACCGAGGCACTCCATCTTGCGAATTCGTTTCTTCCAACTCCTCTGGTGTGTAAGGACGACGTAACTGCTCAGCGTAATCTGAAGGAACAGCAGACGATAGAAGGAGAGGAGAACGAAGAATGAACTGAATAACTGCTTCTTTATGGAACAGAGCCAACTTCCCATCACTCCATTCCTCATTCAGAGGCCCAATTTCCTCTTCCATCGAGGGTGTTTCAGGCCACTGATGCTGTAATCGATACCGCTGGATCTATTCATCATCCTTTTCCCCCAGTACTACTGATCGCACATACTCCTTAAGATCTTCAGAACGAACACGCTCAGCGATGGTTATCAAAACCTTCAGCTCCATAGCGAAAATATATGTAAGAGGAGAAGAAGGCCGATGGATCTTCCACCCTTCTTTCACAATCTCTGTATCATCAACAGGAATCACCTCAGGTGATGTCTCAGACACTCCCACAATATCGATTGTCTCCTCTGTCGGAATGTCCTGAGGAAGAGGCGTGCTGTCTACTGATCAATCGCACTCATCATATGAACCGTTCTCTGTTGGTGTCAAGAGAATCTCTCCAGCAGTATCACTGGGAGATACATGAGGCTGATTAGATCGGCGCTCCTCCTCTTCTTCCTCCTCTCCTTCGGACTGTACAGTATCCAGAGGTAATACCATCAAATACATAGATTTAGGGGATTGTGGTGCTGTTGGAGTTGCAAGTTTTGAGAACAGAGAGGAGGAGGAAGTGATAGCTGAGGCTGAATCCAAATAATGCAACAGCTCCTCTATTGAGCCTGTTACTTCACTCTTCTGGATTGCTACAGTCTGAGCATAAAAGAGAGCAGGAAGAATCAAAGGAAGGACATTCTGTGTATCTCCCTGGAGTAATGAAATGATAAGTTGTTCTAAAATAGAATAGTGATCTGGTGTATTGGTATCGAAAAAGAGAGATTGAAGGATACTTGCCATCAAAGTTGATTCACTTGATGACTGAATTCGATATGATGACTATTCATCATTCATTTGATCATTCTTTACTGTTTCTGTTGGAGATGAATGAAGAAGTCGTTCAAGCATTCGAATCCAGATAAGTCGTTTCTACTTCTTATTCAAATGCATCAATCGTACCTTAGGATCTGTACATACGATTCCTGATACTATTAACTGAAGAAGATCATAAGGAAGAGAGGTTGAAGCAGGGAGATACTTCAATCCTACTAAAGATAAACCAAGCTGGAGAAGTGACAAATGGAATTCGGGATCCTATGTATCATCTTCAATATGAATCTTTACGATATCATCTTGCAAGAACAAAACATTCTCCAGAACATCGAAAAACTCACGACCACTGGAAACACTACGTACCAGAATCAACAAACAGTGTTGGCATGCCAAACACAAGCGGAGAATTGCTCCCTGCATGCACGCTGCTTCAGTCTCTGAAGAATTAGATTCATCCACCTCCGTAAGTTGGATTTCCTCTGGTTTCATGAACTGATCAGGATCAATCGCCTCAATTAGAGAGACAGATACCGTTTCTGGAAGGGGATCTACTACGGAATGCTTCTTCGCTAGTGAGAGAGCGAAACATAAGAGGGCTGATAGCACGTCCACCACTTGCTGAACATGCAAGAGAGAGAAGGAACGCATATCCTGAAGAAGACTCTCCACACACTAGAATAATAATATCGTTCCATTCCTACTGCCAAGACATTGGAGGCAACAAGAAGTCGATGTGGATTCAAGGCTAGATTAACCATTTCAATCTCCTTCTTCTGACTACTCGTTGACTGAATGTCCTCCTCGATGCTCATACTCACGTCACTCACTTCAGCAATCATGGGTAGCAAGTCAGCTACATGGGTTATCACATGGAGATAGGTAGGTTTGGAGTAGGCCTCTTTACTCTTGCTCCCTGAGAATGCTTTCAACACAGTATGTGTAAATGAGACAGGATACCAATTGTAACTGTCAAGAGCTTGAAAGAGAGGAGTTAATAATGAAGTAGATGTAATAACATTTACAAAGGGATAAATACTAGCAAGAGACCGCATTCTACACTCAAGCAGGATGATCATTCCTACGCACTATTCTTCACATTAAGTAACAGTTGCTTCTCCTCTTCTCTATCAGTGACATCATAACAAGATAGAATACCCTTCATAGTGTCCTTCATGAATCATATCCACCAACACAGGCACCACTTGTGGAAGAAAGGTGGTAATCAATGCAGCTGGACAAATCAGAACTAGCTGATATATCACATTCACAACTGTGTAGTGAAGCTGTAGTGTCTGAATTGGAGTCTCCAAGACCTCTCGACAATCATTCAGAATGTAACGAAGCAAGTCAAAGTACTTGCTATTACCGGAATCGTCATTTTGATCTTTGAACTGACATACTTTTATTAACTAACAGTAAAGAAGAGTCTGTATTCGTACTAAACGCATTGCACTCATTCGAAGATGTGGATTCTCTTCACGGAACAGTGTAACTAGCTAGTGCCTCAATAGAAAGGAACAAAGAGATACAACATTGAAAACACTTGTCTCAAAACGATATAAATTGTCATGGCACATATCCACAAGAGTGATAAATGCAGATACACTAACAGAAACATATCTAAATAACAGTTTCCTAATACAACATACCCAACCTTTTCCTTTCGTAAATCTCTATAGATGTTCTTTTCAAGATTTCTAGATCTTAATCCCACTTTACAGTCACTACTTTGAGATGGGTAAGAACAACTTCTCGTTTCGAAGAGCTAATTTCGCTAATTCATCGGCGTTTTGGGCTTCCAGATCCTCTTCATATCCAGATGCCTCAGGGGGATAAAGGTTCTTCACACACTTCTTGTACGGCGATAAACGCAAACATTTACAACCTAATAAGGCGGCACATTTATCCATCGCACACTCTCGTTCTTAGATTGTGATCAACACGATGCAACCGAATTATCACGGGAATCACACTATAATGCCAAGTTTTAGTGTTCTCCACGATGGCTGATGCAGCATCCATTCTGAATCCAAACAACCCTCTTCTAGATTCGGAGGAAGAAGATGACGATTTCGAGCCAGGTAACTCAAATAATTCTGCTAAGACTGATATCCAGAGGTTCCCGTGACAAATGATGGTCTTTTTGTCACCACACGGAGTGGAAAGGGAGGAACATTCGACATTGCAGATGCACTAGAAGATGGGGATCCAGTTTTGAAGCGGAAAGTTGCATCAATCTTTGAAGATATGCTGCGAGAAGATGAAAAGGACAATGAGATCCTGCGAAAGAAACCCAAAGTGCAGAATGTTTATTGCGGCAGCTTTTTGTGATATCTAGGGGTTTAAAGATCTTATGACAACCGATAGTGACAGTATAACATATTTCAAACGGTTTGCCGAAGAATCCTCCCAACACGAGAAATCAAGTGATGAAATACAAAAGTCTATTCAGGAAGCAATCCAATATGTGAAGGACCTGAACTCCAATAAAGAGACAACCCATGTTGTGAAGTTTGCTGGTCAAAAGATAGAGTATGTTGTATATATGATGATGATGACTTCAGGATAAAGGGAAGCAAGGAGAGTTCGCAATCTCTGGATACTCTTGTTCACTCGTTGGAAGCAAAGAAAACAATTAGTACAATTGATAAATCGTCCTATGATTGGGACAAATTCAAAGATAAGGAAGGCATCAAAGAGGAAGTGGAGAAAGCCAAGAAGAATGGGTTTGATCTGTAAATGGTACTCATTCGTAGATATCTCGACAAACAAGAATTCCTGTCTCGCGTGGATCTACGACAATTTGAGAAAGAGCGTGCTCAGAGAGAACGAGAACGCATCCAAAGAGATAATGAACGTCGGCAAAATAAACGATATTGTGTTTGTTGCAAACAGATAATCAAGAGCGATCTTCAGGAAGAGTATCACTATAATAGTCTTTGATTTTCTGATCTTCGTCATTCAGTACATGACTCAGAATGGACTGTAAGTCTTGCACTACAATGAACAACCTCCCTTATTCTTACATGTCAGACTGTTGTGTAACATTATTGCTGGCTCACAAGGAGGTTCGTCTGAACAATTCTCCACATTCTTCTATTCATTACATGTTCATGCCATCCCCACAATGATACAACCAGGAGAGAAGGATAATTCCACTCGGAATCGACGAGGATCCGTGATTTCATAAGCTTCATTCTCGAACATACGTAGCAGAATATGACTCAGATAATCATATTCACTAATCTCCTCCAAAGCCTTCAGTCCTTCCTCCGTGACTGCTCTCTGTCCTGAAGATGAAGTGCCATAACGAAGAACATTCAGAATCCCATGAATATGCGATTCAGATGTGAAGTACATTCGAGTATACACAGTTTTATCATATTCCATTCCCTCCTCCAAATAACGACGATCAGCTTTATAGAAAGAAACCTCTTGTAAGTGATTAGACATTTCAATGAATTTGCTTGTTGGACCGAATGCGCTAATTCGGAGATCCTTCCAATGATAACCCCCTCATCCTCTTACCACATCTATCTTTATTAACAAATTCTTAACAATGTTTCGACCAATCAACATCTTCTCCCATGTAAACATTCCATACTCCTGAGGAACAATCACGTCTGCTAGAATCTTGGATTGGTTGAACAGACGCATCTTTGCATCTAATGGAATAGTACTGTTGTGAATACAGTCAAATTTAATGCAATCATACAATGTTGGAATCTATCCATCAAGTACCCACCACAGAGTCACCTTGCTTAAATCGAACTGATCTGTATGAGGATCGTAGAAGTCCTTCTGGAGTTTCAACCATCGACCCAGCATCAGATTCATTGTCTCCTCTTCATATCCCGTAGCTGCCTGACCCTCACATGTCTTCAAATAAGTGACCAATGACGCTGTCAGACGCTTGATATCCTCATAACTACTCATTCAATCCATCTTTTAACCCTACATATCGGTAAGGAATTGATAAGAGTTCTTCACTTGACTCAATGCAGCCATGATTGAAACGTCTCCTGTGGGACAGAGCTAAAATTCAGTTTCTCCTTTCCCTTTTATTACTCTCTTCTTCCGTTCCTCCGTCATATCTCCAGGCTCCATCAATGTGGAATACAGACGTACTTTCGTATTCTTCAACATTTCCATTGCTTTGCTCGTATTGTCAAGCATATAATCCGCTTGACGATGACAATGAACCATGCTCACCATGATTGGAGTCAAATGCTCAGATTCTACATCTAAACATCCCTTTGCAAATGCTGCTGCCGTAGTCCGAACACGTCCTTCTTCAGAAGAATAGATCTTCATATCATGACGATAAGTGTTATGAAGACGAAGGAAGAATGCATCGCCTACTCTCATAATTCATTTCAAAAATACCTCCATATACATGACGACGAAACGTCTCTCCCAGAGCAATAGCTTGCTTTCTTCCAGCTTGAGTAAGTACTCCTCCCCATTTCACAATGAAAAGTGCCTTTGTGATCTCTATCAATCAATTCTATATTTGAATTGTACTGTAGTCTTTATCACGAGCTGTAAGATCATCTGCCGAGGAGTGAATCCCATTACTCTGCAATACAGGCAGACTGCTGTCTCGTTTATCCTGCTTCTCAATCGTCTACTCGTTAGCTCAAATCAACATTTGCTACCTTCTCAACCCCACGACGTAATTCAAATGGAGAGGCTGGAATTGCAGGAGTATGTGAAATAGCAACCGAGGGAGTCTGCTGACTTGACGTTACAGAAGAAGCACTCGACTGGAATGAGATAGATGGAACCGAGGATCCAATAGACATCCTCAGTGGAGAGAACGACCCACTAGAACGGATCTCATCCGCATCAAAGGAGCTATCAATTTGATTTTCCAATATATGACATGTTGGTACTGATCCATTACCATCACTTCCTCCTTCACTTGTAGAGACAGTATCCACACGTGGTACTTCCTCCCATGACAATGGACGAATCTGAATCTTTCGATTAAAACCGCGGAACTGACCTCCTTGTTGTAATACAGCAACAAGCTGTAACAGTTTTGTCTTTAACACTCTGTTCGCATCCTGATCTGCTTCATCGTCTCCGTCCGTTTCAACCTCCAGAGGGACAGCTTTCATCTCGTGAATCTGATCCGTTACAACTGACACGATATGACTCAGCTGTGAAGCCTCCTTCACCTTCAATTCTTTACGAGGATTCTTCATAATCCCTTCCAACTTACGTAGCAGACTATCCGACATTACCTTGAATTTCAGTTTCTGTTTGGGGGTTCTGTATTTCATTCTTCCATCGTATAGGTACCGATCACCGTGACGACACACACAGATCACAGCTCGTAGTGTCTCACCCTTGACCTCATCGTGAGGAGTCTTCGATCGTTCATCCTCCAACTGCTGTTTCTCTCGACTTGACATCTCCAGTTCTTCTGTATCCACTTTCTATTTTTTAGTCTGCCTCTCCGTTCATACTCGAAGGATCTCAGGACATAAATTCTTGTAAACAGTGAGAGTGATTAGATGAGCAGCATCATCCCAGAACTTGGTGTTTTTCTTCACAAAACTTACACCATTCACATCACAAATATACGAAGTACCTCTGTCTCGCAATAAGTCAAATCCACAAATCGTTTGTTTGAACAGTGTTGCAATCTTCCTACATATTTGTTTCTCATCATAAGTCAGGAGAATCGGATAACGAACTTCCTTGCCATTTTCATCACGATCTACCTTCCCATCTACTGTTGGAGACTTGCGAGCTTCTGCATGAACATACGATATTCCCACTGTGTAGACTTTCACATCCGTTCCTTCGGTCTGAAGGAAGCGCTCATAGAGGTAACTGTTATCAGTTCGAATATGAGTGATTTCCGGGTAATATTGGCTAGATTGATTGCTACTCTTGCGAAACAGTTCTTTCATTCCTCCACCATCTGCTCGAGAATAATAGATACGGACATTGTGATCGTCCGCATCGATTGGTTTCTCCACAAACGGTTTTTCCAATTTGATTCCATTTAATATAATGTACTCTTCATGTTCCTCAAAGTCTCCCTTCACTTTGCCTTGTTCATCTCTTTCCACAATTAAGTAGTCAGGAACTTTAATTCCCTTCAAATCATTTTAGGTATACAAATCATACATTCTCCTTCAGAATTCGATGAATCACACATCTATCGAAAAACAGTTTCTGTGTCTCTAAGTCATTTAGTGAATAAGGTTTCCTGAGATTCACATATTCAATTGCCTTATCGAGTGGAAAACCTTGTGTAAAACAAATCCAAAGAACGTACCGTCAGAATGCCATCCCATCAAGACATCAACAATTGGCCAATTCTCAATCGGGTCATTCAAGATCATCTCCTCCGGGAAAATCACGATTTCAAAGTAAGCCTCTATTCTCTCAATTAAAACCTTCATTGGTGATGCTTCTACCTATTTCTTATGCTCATTCCAATGCTACTTACCTTCTTTCGCATAGCACAGATACCAAATCGGTATTTCTTTGGAGCAACAGGGAGAGACTTATCCATTGGATCCGATGAACAGTAGAATTCTCTCTGAGGACTACAGATAAGATTCTTGCTCTGATTGAAATCAAGGGAAAAACTGGAAACAGAAGATTCACTTTGTTATTCGTCATTCCGAATGACACAAATATGGAGTAATCATCTATTTGAATCAATAATGGCGAGTTTAGTAGGCAAAGAGATTAATGGATGGAAAGTCCAGGATGTAATGAAGTGTACACCCACTCAGACCATTCTGAAAGGCATGTGAGTTTGTTTTGTATGAATCCTAGTATGCTCGATTGTAAATGAAGATGACAAGTACTGTATGACAATAAAATACAAAGATTTGGATAATCCGGACTATGAAGAAGGATCGAAACAAATCGTATCCACTCCTATTAATGTTGATGTTAAACCAACATTTACGTACTATGATAATCATTGTATTCCTTTCATCGTTGTTGTGAGTCTTTCTAGGCTTTCCTATTGTTCCTCTAGAGAATATGGAGGGTACGTATGAGGGTCATGAATACTTTGTTTATGAACGGATTTCGAAGCCCTTGAATGAAATTGTTCGAAGCAATTCCATGAATGTAACAAAGGACGATCTGGTTAACGTTGCAATTCAAATTCTTGGAATTCTGCGTCATTTGTTCGCAAAGAAGAAGATCCTGAAGAATCTGCACGTAAATGACTTTTCTCTTCGACGCACAACGAAGGGATATCGAGTTGTTCTGATGAATCAAGACTTCTTCGAAAAGTGAGTCTGTCCATGTGAATTTATTGTAGCCAGTCCTTTGATATCGATGATACGACCTTTACATCGGTATCCGTAATGCATGGAAACTGTGAGGATTCTTCTAATAGTTTTATTGATAGTACCAACCATAAGTGACAACATCATCTCTGCAGTGTACATCATACTGTATTTGATTAACTGTATGAATATGGTCTGTGTTACATGAGTAGCTTCGTTGCCTTGGATGAATGAGTCAGTGGATAACACCTTAAGCCAGAAGATGGATGAGAACTTGATTCTCTCGTTATGTGGAGACGATTGGAGTGAGAATAGGCTGCATATCTGATAAGTAGAAGTGTTCCTGGATATGCTCCGACGTTTCAACCTAGGTTTTACTCAGATGAATCTGTTGAATGAGTATACAGCTGCGTTGCGTAGTATGACCAAGGAGAAGAATATTACCTTTGGTGTAAGTGAAATGCAGAGGAATGAAAGATAGACTACGTTGAGTAAGAAGGCAAAGCAGAGTGTGTGAGACTGGTTCATGTGATGTGTAGAGAAGGTCCCTGAGAGAATTCGTGTGGAGCCTGTTGCCCCGGAGGTTCATGAATATGTAAGTCCCCCCGAACCACAACCAGAAATTCAGCATGAGCCTGCTACGCCAGAAGCTGATACAGTTGAACATAAACAGGCTGTGGAACCCCTTCAAATCCAGCCAGAGAATGAACTTGAGAACGGTGTAGAACCTGCCCAACAACCTGAAATGAATGTGGAATCCATTCCACAACCTGAGAGTGGTATAGAGCCTGAACAGCAACCTGAAATGAATGTGGAATCCATTCCACAACCTGAGAGTGGCATAGAGCCTGAACAGCAACTGGAAAGTAATATGGAACCTCTTCCACAACCTGAAATGAATATGGAAACCGCACAACCACAGGAGAACTGCATAGATTCTACACAACCTGAACAAACCATAGTTGCCACATCAGATCCACCGAAACCCAGATCTTCAGTTTCGTTCGAATCATTTAATTCTCTGTTCCTTTCTGTTCCGTTTATTCACACATATGACCAATAGAAACGATCATTAAAAAGGGATCATGAAAGTGACCAAGAATTTGCAGGAAAGAAGTTGTGTGTACACACAATTGAAACAAAATCGATGTTCGTTTGTTTACCTCGTCTCATGTCTAGTGCAAGTGAAGTTCACGGTTATCTTACATCGGCAACATTCACAAATCTGCTTCTTGCTTCTGGAGTCTTTTTATGTGAAGCTATGGGATTGTAAGTGTCTCTAATTGTTTGTTTGTCAGAATGGAATTCCCGTGGTTTTTTAATTGATGGATCACAATTCCATCGGTCATTATTTTATTATCAATTTTGTAGTAATGATTGATAACTCACAGAATGCAGAGAAAGATGTTGTTGCAACTATCTCCATCGATACAGCCAGCATAGAACAGGAAACGAAGCCAAAAGAGATGATGTCTCCACGAACCATCGAAAGAATGAGGCGTGCTGATTTTTTAGGTAATGGACCTCTTGTTAAAACAATTTGGAAGATGACATATCCCGATTTCATCGCCAAGATTGTGAGTTCACTTTATAGTTTGATTGATTCAGTGTTTATCGGACAGTACGCTGGATCTACTGTTGAAGAAAAGAAGAATTCTCTCGCAGGCGTATCACTTGCGTCACCCATTGAGATGTGTATCATCGTCGCTTTATCTTTGATTTTCGCTCAAGGAGGTGGTCCTCTGTATGGTCGATATCTTGGAAAGAAAGATATCAAGACATCGCGACGAATTGTTGGAAATACCTTTACAATGGATATACTTCTAGGTATTGTCGCTGCAATTGTTCTACCGTTACTTGCTCGTCCTTTGCTCATACTACTGGGTGCATCTGATGAGGCAGGTACAATGACTCCTGCTCTCAATTACATAAAACCTCTTATGTATGGTGACATTCTATACAACTTCTGTTATGCTACGAATAATTTGATGCGTGGAGAAGGTGCTGCTATCTATTCTTGTTTCATCATGACCATCTCTGCAGGCACAAACATTGTCTTTGATATTCTATTTCTCAAATATGTCAGGTTAGGTACATCAGGTGCTGCTTTAGCAACTTGCATTGGGTATACAGTGGCATCTACTTTTGGTCTGTGGTTATTCCTTTCTAAGAGAGCGGCTGTTGTGCTAAAATGGTCGGATATGAAGCCAGACTGGAAATTAATTGGTGAGATTGTCAATACTGGTCTCTCTGGTATGGTTATTGGTCTGTCAAATGGGATTCTGTCCATTGTAGCAAACCAACTTGTCCTTGCCTACACACCGTATGATAAGGATGATCCTTTAACCACAGCAGCCATTGCTGCCTCTGGATCCATCTCAAGAATGCAGTATTTCTGTTTCATTCCTATAAATTCCATTGCTCACGGAGTTATCGCTCTTCTGGCTTTCTGTAGAGGAGGAGGTCTATACAAACGATTTGTCAATGCAATGAAATGCTGTTTTGTTGGTCAGTTGATCATCTGTGTACTCCTCACCATTGTCTGTGAAGTATTTGCTCCACAAATTGCCACAATGTTTAACTCGGATGAAGAGTTTATTGCTATCTTCTCCAAGGCCTTACGATATATGGCAGCACTTCTGTGTTTATCTCCTTTCTCTTGTTCTCTCTATCCTGGCCTTCAAGCTGTAGGTAGAGGATTCGGATCTGCTGTTGTTCTCATGTGCCGTTCTTGCATCTTCATTGTGATCACTCAGTTCATCATGTGTTATTTCCGTAAGGATTATTGGGGAGTGTTCATGGCTTATCCAATTGCTGATGCTTGCAGTGCTATTTTTGCCACTATCTATTTCTTCTGCGTCAAGAAGGACTTGTATGGAGAGGAAATATCAGTTAAGAAGTTAACTGTTTGTAACAAATACAATATTCCAAACCAGGAGGAGGACTGGCATCATCTTCTTCACCAGGAACAGGAGGCATTTCAGTCTGTCCAGATTCTTGGTTAGCAGGTACTGACTGACCAGATTGAGGAGCTCCAGGATACATTCCATAATAAGGATTCATTCCTGGTTGTGACATCATTTGCATCTCCATGTATTTCTGCATTGATTCAAAATCCATTGTCGAATTGAAAAGAGATCCCATCGTTCCCACACCTGGCACAAATGAGTTCGAGTTGTTTTTCGAAAAATCATCATCATGAAAGTCACGAAGACCAGCTGTTGTACCAATCACACGATTGATCTCCGCTTTCGCCTTCTCAATCTGATCTGAATTTCCAGTAATGTTTACACCTCGCAGAACAGCATTTGGATCTTTAGGATCCGCTCGTTCAACTTGTACGATCGCACCTGAATTCCGCTGAATATCATGAATCACAGCTCCCTTGGTACCAATGACAAAACTCACCTTATCACTAGGAATCATTACACGAACAGATTGAGCTCCTTCAGGTAGCGTAGCCAACATACCCTAATATCTCAACCCCTCCTTTCATACTCACATCAGCTATCAGTAACACTTGACGCTTGGCCTCACGTACGTTATCAGGAGGACCTGTGATGACAATATTTCGCAAATCAGGATGCTCGGGATCACCTTCTCGTGCCACTTGGATTGTTGTGCCTGTACGCTTCTGTAACTCTTGAATTGTTGCCCCTCGGGTACCCACTACCAACCCCACTCGATCTCGAGGAACAGGAACCATTTCAAACCCATCTCGAGATGTTTGCATCGATCGAATGATATCAGCATTGCCAGTCTGTACCATTGTCTCAATCACTTCTTTTGCTTTCGTCACCATTTCCTCTCGTCCACGAATCGTCACATCTCGTAACATACTTCCACTACTGGCTTCATTGTCTTTCTCCACACGCACATTTACACCATAAACTTCTTGTATCTTCTTCACATGTTCTGCTCCACGTCCCATGATCATTGGTACCATTGGCAAAGGGACTTGGATAACCTCTGTTTTCATTTCTGCAAAATCTGATTGATTCATTAA
This sequence comes from Blastocystis sp. subtype 4, assembly GCF_000743755.1. Classification (NCBI taxonomy): domain Eukaryota; class Bigyra; order Opalinata; family Blastocystidae; genus Blastocystis; species Blastocystis sp. subtype 4. The sequence goes on along the minus strand of NW_014569409.1, from coordinate 8,695 downwards.
ACCTCCCATCGCTGCTACCATTGTCGTTGCTTCTTGTGGAACCACCTATCAATCATTCTCCTATCTCTTTCCCACAGTATTCTGCTGAGCCAAACGACGAGCTAAATCAGGTTTGTTAAGAACATCACTAATCATCTCTTCAGCTGCCACTAAGGCATCTTGAGATCCTGCAGAGATCATTACATGAAGTAATTCGTCCATTTCAGTCACAATAGTCTACGAATCAGCACATTGACAATCAAATACAGCAGTACCTCCGACAGAGAGTGTCGTATGTGTCTCTGTCTCAATGGTCATACGATATGGACCATTAAAAATAGCTGCATAGTCGATATCGGGATACTGTTGTGGGAAGTACATTTTCTTTGTCAAAACAGAATTACTGAAACGGGAACTGCGTTGCTTTGGTGGAGGAGGAGCTACTGTTTATAAACTCAAAGTAAACCAAACCCGCTTTTGAAATCTTCATGGCTGCTTCCATAGCCGCTTTTACTGCAGCACTCATATCTACGCCTCCAGAACTTGGTTGATTTGGAGTCGGGTTCATGCCTGATGGTTCGCTGCCATTTCGACTAACCTCTTCATCTCGAGTGCGATCACGACTGCGATCACGGTATCGATCGTGGTGATGTCGACTTTTATCACGGTCACGGTTTCTATCCCGATCTCTATCTCTATGACGATCTCGGTCGTGGTGTCTCTCTACAATGAATAAGCAATCCGACAATGTAGCATTTCTATAGTTCATTCTCGCTATAAACATTGTACACCTGAATCTCTTCCGTTCATGATAGACGGTAGTTTTCTTGAATTTCAGCGGAGCTATAATTAGAAAACAAATTTATATACCCTACAATTCGAGATTTTGAACTTCATGCGAACTGCCAGAAACAGCTCCTATTTTGTTTGTTCATTCAAAACAGAGAATATCTTTTAAATATCGATATCAGGTACATCAAATTCATCATCGTCATCCGAAAAGGCAAATCCATCACTATCTTGAGGTGTGGTTGTTATTGTAGTTGTCTGCATTTCCATAGATCGCTTCCGCTCTGACTCTGCATAATCCTGACTCATTTTTCGCAGTTTTGATATCTCTTCATCCACTTTTCTTTTCTTTGTCTCTGGATCGCCAGTGACGACAGGGATTGTAGTCACTTCAGGTTCAGTTGGATTGGTGGACACTGCTATTGGTATTGAAGGAGACGTAGTTGGTAATGAAGGAGGAACTGTAGTGGGTACAGAGGGAGATATTGTAGTCGGTATTGATTGGGATTCTGTGATGGATACGGCTGGTGTAACTATGGTCTCCACTTTCTCTGTTGGTTCTACCACAGGAGGCTCTGTTCGCTTCAACGACTTACTTGGAGAAGCCACCTCCTCCACACTCCGAACAAACGGATTCACAGTGTTCATTGCCTGTGTAACCATCCATGGATCTGGAGTTCCTTTCACTTCTTCTTCCTCATCCTTTTCCTCTTCCATTGACTCTTGCTCATTGACTCGAATCATCGTAGTATCTTCATCTCATTACATATTCTCACTCTTACTTTCCATGGTTCGATAAATCATTTGTGCTGGGGCATGATATAATAGACCCAATGTACTCATCAATTGACGCTGCTCCACCGATATCTTCTCTGTCTGCTCACACATCACCACTGCTTGATTGATAACAGGCATTAACGAGACCAGAGGAGACATTTGACCTGAAGGCAGACATGTCTATATCACATACCATCCTATTTAGTACAGTACACGCAATATTGGCGGCTTGAAGTACAGCTGCTCGGAGTTGAGGAGACGTGGTAACAGGGAGATGTGTACGATGTAGGGGAGATGGATGAATGAGATGCGATAAGGCAATGAAGAGTTCCAGATCAATTTCCAAACGAGTATTCAAATCTAACCAACGTCCGTTCTGAAGAATTGCACTCACACACTATCGAATCATGTCTTTGTTGCTCACTTACCTTCACAACACTCTCATACACATCATTCACTCGTATATGACGAGCCCATACAAACTGCTCCACAGTCCGTACTTCTTCCTCTTGTCCAAGTTGCATTACGGGGACTCTACGTCGATTTTTCTTTCCTCCTTTCTTTCCTCCTTGTCCAGGAGTGATCTTCACATCATCTTGAGCCTTGTTCATGCAACGAAGGATCTGGATCAGAATTCCAATGACTTCATTCATTAAAGGAATCACAGATGGTCCTCCTACTTCAATGAGACGTCTAAAGATTATGAAGAGATGACAAGACGACTGAATAACTCCTAGAGCAGCGATCGAGATAGAGATATCTGCTTCTTTGTAACATCGAATGAAGAAAAGTCGGAGACATCGAGTCAATGATTGAATGACGATCAGAATGGAACTTTGCAATCGTGTGATCAGTAGAGTGAGTGTCTATCTGATAGCGAGATCCAAGTCCTACTTCACACACCATTGGATACAATAACTGATATACAATCCACTGCTCTCGAGGACTCAACGCCATACTAACTGTAGCAGCCTCTTCTTTGCGACGAGCGGGAGGCACATAGGCTTCAAGAAGACTCTGGAGAGTAGTTATCACAGCAAGTAAAGGAAAGGAGACTACACTAGGAGGATAGCGAAGCAAATCTTGAAGCAAGAGAAGAAGTGTTGTGAATCGAGCATGAGCAATGAAGGGAGTAATTCGTCCAAATGATGTCATTGGAGGTAATGCCAGACGAGGTAATGCATCAAGAATAGGATCCTGGGTACCTGTGATTTCAGCAAGTGTATAAGTGATGGAATGAAGAGTGAGGGATAGAGTCTTCTTCCATCCTTCCTCTGTTTTCTCGCACTACACATTGTCCAAAGATTGTTTCCAGTACTCGAGTCAAAGCTGAAAAGAGCATCGCTGCTTGTTGACGCACCGAAGGATCCATATTGTCGAGGAGTGGGTACTGAAATGAAGAACAATCCTAATTCTTACAATTACAGGTTCGATGTTAGCAACGATTGGCTTAATCGAAGTTTGAAGAGACCTAATCAGAGCAATGAGCGATGATAAAAGGACAGGCAACAAAGAAACCTAGATCAAATTGCCACATTCAACAATTACCATTTCTTCCTTTCGAATTACATCCAAATGAAAATAAACGTATTCCTTGAATTTGGGAAGGGTTTCTCGGACGAACTGGTTAGTCAGAGCACTGAGATTACCAAATATGTACTTCATTAAGAGAATTGCTAGAAGTAAGACAAAATTCTAATGCATACCCGTATTTTTGGCTCCATAATCAGGACAAAACAAGATAACCGCTTTTGAGAACTCCAAGATACGCATAACATTCCCCTCAAGTAGGGAAAATTGTACTGAACGAGTAACAGAGTCAACAAAACGAATCGAGTAGAGAATAGTTTCTTCCCCCTTCTGCTCTGCCATTGAAATCGCTAAATTAATCAGTTTCTGGATGCTTGATGTCTCATCTTTTGACTCATAAGGACCTCCATGATTTGCAATGAAACTCACCAACGAATCGATCGAAAAGGATCCTAATCCATATGTATTGAAGAGAAAACTAACAGACTCGCTTGACATTTCTGATTTGATGAGAAAACGTCGTCTGATGGGATCTCCGAAATATATTCAATTTCTGGAATTGCAAAATTCATGAGACAGATGATTCGTTACAACGAATCCTTTTATCTATTCTCAGCATTCATTTAAGAAGATTTATAAATGTGGACTGGTATCTTTTATCTTATAGTTATTATTATCTTAATCCTTATCGTAGAAATGTGATAGGAATATGATCAATGTAGTATTGGTTCATATGCAAGTGTTGTATCGTGGTTGAACAAGGAACAGCTGTTGTTATTGAGCGATTTGGTAGATTCCTTAAGAAGGTTTGTGTTTGTCCATTTTCTTATTGGTAGTGTGAGGCTGGATTCTATCCAATGATCCCATTTGTTGACAGACCTAGACCTGTTATCTGGAGAACCTATGTAAGATTGAGGAGAGGAGTTGAGTCCATAGGAGGAAACATCACGTGGAACTTCTTCATACAAAGAGACATACACTCCTCGTATGAATCTTCGTCAAACTATCTTCGATCTTCCTCTCCAGTCGATCATCACTCGAGACAATGTTGAGATCACTGTTCATCCCATGATGGTGATTCAGATTACAGATCCGGTGCGTGTTGCTTATGAGGTGGTTGTCGGGAGTGGGGTTCATTCTTAGACATACGATTTGATTGAAGCTGTTGAAAGACTCGTTCAAACTTCACTGCGTAGCGTGATTGGTGATATGGGTCTGGATGACACACTTGCCTCGCGTGAGGAGATTGAGAAACTGGTGTCAAATAAGGTGTGTAAGGTGTGTCAGGACTGGGGTCTGACCATTTCGGGTGTGGATCTCTTGGAGATTGATCCTACGGATACCATTCAGGCTGCTATGCATGAACAGATTCGGGCTGAACGTTATCGTCGTACCCAAAAGGTAACAGCTGAAGGTTATGCTGAACAAGTTCGTCTGGAAGGTGAGTATTTGGGGAAAGAATGATGCATAGCTGAAGGAGCATGTCAGGCACAGAAGGCAATTGCCACAGGAGAGAGTGAGAGTATGAAGTTGATCGCAAAGGGAAGCAGTGATGCCCGTTTGATCATTGCAGAGAAGACAATGGAATCGTTGCGTGTAGTAAGCAAGGCAATGGAAGGTATTTGTGCGGATCCTACTCAGTATTTGATTGGACTACAATATATCAAGATGCTGACTTCCCTTGCATCAAAGGGAACAGATGTTGAAGTATATATGCCATTACAAACAGATATTGGAGCTGCAACAAGTCGAATGTGATGTGTTTGTTGAACAAACTCAGCGCAACATAGATAGAAAGGCAACTAAGTTCTACAGCAAACAACTACTTTCTTCATGTATTGATTGGGTTCGGTTGAGCACACATGATCTTGTGATCGCTCCTCCAACTCCTTTTCCAACTCACGGATTCGACATTCACATGCCTCCTTATCAGCTTGGAGTTCTTCACATCGTACTACTAGTTCTGATACAGTGAATACTGATGATTGAGTAGTAGCATCATTGGTCTCCTTCTGAAGATAGTCACTGCAAATAGTCATGATACTACTGACATCAGCAGTATATGGATAGAATGAATCACTATCATCACTATCCAATGATTCTGATGGTGTTATTGATTTCAGAGTCATTCCTGTTGATGTAAATACTATCATTCATTCCATCTCTCTCTCTTACAGAAAGAAGAATCAACATATCGTTGAATCAATCCAATATCTGAATCATTATGCTCCAGTAATGTGGAGAACAGCATACTCAACTTCCCTGCCTCTGATTTGATCACATTCAGTAGTTCTTGTGTTGATAGTTGCCGATTCACAACTGGTGTATTTTTGATTTGCTTGGCCGAATTCACAAATCGTAAGGTTGATAAGGTTTCAATCAAATTCACATTAGCAGGACTAATTGTAGCAATGATATAGGTACGTGTGTTACCACCAAATGAATCGGATAACAAGTGAGTCAATTTGGAATCACGATAGGGAATGTGAGATTTCTTTTGACATAAACTGGAAATCACGTTACCAAGACCACTAAGTGACTTATTGATGTACTGGGCTTCTCGGAGGGTCATTCCCTCTGCTCCAGTACGATTCACTTGTTCCGATCCTGCAAGGTCAACCAATGTGAGTTTACTCGTTTTGGAGGCTCCTGTTGCTACATCTGTCTGGTTTACTTCAACAATCAAAATGGAGTGCGATCGACTACTGTCCTAGTATCAACTTCAATATCAATAAATACACTGTTCATTTTGGTTTGTCCAACACGACGATTCTTGGTTCCTGTCAACCACAAGTCATTGAACTCATCCTTACTGGAGATATAACGACTTCTACCTTCCAGAAATGTGCCACGACTTCTAGGATATAGAAAATCTATATTGTTTACTGAGAAAAATGGATCTTGAGATTCGTCCCACTTTCATCCAACAAGTCCCGAATCCGTTCCATATAGATTTCTACATATCGGATCTAAGGTTAATTCGATTCTCTATTCCAACTCCTAACGAAAACTCTGTGGGAATTGATACTAGGCTCATCTCTTTGAATATGTCGTCAATGATTCGAGGGATGACTCCCTCTTGCTGAGAGGGGACATCTGCCCCGATCCCCCCACTCATCGTATACGTTTTCCCAGAACCTGTTTGTCCATACGCAATAATAGTACAGTTGTAGCCCTATAGTAGTACTCATAATCCAAAAGTACTTCGATTATGTGTTTTCCACATTCCTTCACTCTTTCAAAAATGCTCTATCGATTATCCATCCTTCTCTTCCTTCTACTTCCTGAGTGGTCTTTGGAGCAAACACCTGATCAAAGGTAAATCGCTTCTCGTCCTTTCCTTCGGGAAGTACAGTGATTGACTTCCCATCATCATCAAAGATGATTCTATTACACTGGTCATCCTTTTCATTCTTGTTCTAACACATCAATTTCTTTTGACAAACGAAACAGGAGGACGAGCTCGCACAATGATTTGGATGTGCATATCATCAGTGGAAGAAGAATTGGTCATTTGGGACCAATCGATTGCTTCTGCAGAAGTTCCAATTCATGAACAAACATCGTATCTGAAAGAAATCTATTGCAGTAAAATTGCATCTTCTCTCAATTCCTCCTTATCCACCAGTTTCTTCCCCTTCTCATTCAAAGCATCAAACTCTTTCTCACTCTTCTCAGTAATCGGCACTTGTTCCGATTCCGGAATTCGTCCTCCTTCGGGCATTGGAGGTGGAACAAAATAGGGGATCTTTCCCCTCTGCAAGTCGTTAATCAACATTACAGAGGCCTGTCTTGCATCTCCTTCACCTCCCTTCAATAACTTACCATACTTCTTTGCGACCTTATCCAGGAAATCCTCCCAATCCTTCCATTCTCCAATATTGTAGGTTCGTTGTAAGTACTCCGGTTTTACTCGACTTAACACTTCTGGAATCACCATTTCAGGTTCGGACAGTTTCTCTGCACGCACTACTCCCTTAATCACAATATCACTGTCCTTATCATCTGTGGGAGGAACAATACCAGGACAATCGATCAGATAAATGTTACGTAGAAGTGTGATATATTGCCATACTTTCGTCTCTCCAGGAATTGGAGCTACTTTACACACTCGTTTCTTCTTCAGAGTATTTATAACACTGCTTTTGCCAACATTAGGATATCCGATAAAACCAACCGAAATTTGCTGTTTGTCTTTATGGAGCAATGCCAACTGACGTAACAAATCAAACAATGCTGCTTTGCCAAAACAGTGCTGGAAGGAAGCATGATAAGCCAGAGTTGGATATCTACCAATCAGAATAATGTCATGCTTCTTACTCTTCCGATAATAGAGCAACCCAACGTTTTGTACACCATGTTGGAACCAAATCACATTTATTTAGAATGAATACGAGATGTTTATGACGCATATTCTTCTTTAAATACTCTTCAACTTGCTTACTACGCGTTCCCAGAGGATCACGAGCATCCAAAACTTCAATTACCACATCACTACTATCCAGCACTTTGTAAAGTTCGTTGTAAATACGTTTACTTTGACCAGCAGTTAAGAAAACATCCTTCAGTTTTGCTTCTCCTGTTTCTTCGCTTAACGTAGGTTTACGAGCCAACTTTTCTTCATGTGTCTTTTGTTTCTTGTTCACATCATTTACCATATCCATTAAATCCGTATTTGCCAGTTTCACTCTAAAACTCATACTAGACTATCACATCTACCTCTTACGTTGCTTTCCAGGGCCAAAAGTTTCTTGAAAAGACTCGGTTGTCAGTAGATTCATCCGTTCCACTTTGGTTGAATCAGTAATCAGACTCATAGGCAGCGTTTTGGTTCGCAACACAACCGAATACCTTAGAGATAATAGAATTATCAAACAAATACGGGTCATTCACAGTTTTCGCCATTTCCTCTCGAAACGTGTCTAGTTTTTCTGGAGTAATAGTTCTCGTGTTGCCAAACCATTTCCGATTTGGGGCAATTCGAGCAGGACCATCAATAACCACATTTGCCGTTTTGTCCTTACTTCGCAGGAAACCACCAATCACTTTTCCATCCCGGTCATGTTTCGCCTTTCCCTCACGGTACATGTGAATTCGGTTGATGGTCGACCGATCACGCATATTGTTGTTCTTTCGCACTCGATCGGGATTATCGGAGCTCGTACCCTTGTTAATCCCGTGCTTCTTCATGGTCGATAGACTCTAAATGAGATTCTTTATAAACAGACAAAACTCCCATTCAATTCTATATGTTGACATTAATCATTTCAATCATCTTATGTGAGAAACAAAGTCTATGGAAGAAGTCAATACATCTTCAGTTGTTTCTAATTAGTAGTCTCTTCAATGTCCTATCGATTCATAAACCCACTACTTCATTAATAATATCATTGTTGTGTTAATTGAGAGAAAGAGTTTTTACCCCCTAGATCCAATTCCCGGTAATAGAATCCTGAATAATTGACTCTCAATAGATTACCCCACCATATTCCACAAATCGGTCCAATTCTGAGCGTTTATGTTCACCCACAGAATAAGGACAATTACCATGAAGGGACCTTGGGAAAGCATTGCTGCCGGAAGAGAGAAGGGATTCAAGACTCAGAAGCTGGAGAAGCCT
>NW_014569410.1:0-27811 GCF_000743755.1 Blastocystis sp. subtype 4 | reverse complement strand
AAGTACCCTAATAATTGACATGATCCGACCCTAATTCCTATTGTGCGTCAAATTCATTGGATAATTGATTCGTTTCACCAATCAAAGTGTGATATACGGCCGCTACTATTATTCTAGAACCGCGATTGGATAGAAGAAGAGCAGCTGCACTTGTTCATACAGTTGTAGAGAAGATCATTGTATTGTCAGGTATTAGCAGGGAGGTTCCTGGTCATCATACATGAAGATAAAATGTTAGTTGCCATATAGATTAGATCATACAATTACTCTTCATAATGGAATACCTTTTCGTGGTCTATATCATAATTTGGGATTTAGTCTTTGTTAAACACAATCTGTTAGATGAGCTATCTATTACATTCTGTTCCTGTATCGTAGTTATGATAGAGGCAACACATGGGTCATATTACTAGGTATATCTGAAGATGATGTGATTGTTATCACAACAAGACAGTGCTTTCTGGATTTCTCTGGTAGTCGAGCTACCTGTAGTAACTGAGGCCCTTGGGATCAGAAAATGGAAACACTCCCAGAAGACTAGCTCCTTGTTTAAACAAACACAATAAATCTCATCCAAATCATGGCTCACTCCTTTACCAGATAGAGCTAGCAGAAGAAGCAATCTTAGGCCAAAGATCAGCAGCCTCCTTAGCTACAGGTCCAGTAATACCAGATCCCTTCATCTCACCCTTGGGGTTTACAATCACACCAGCATTATCTATTCATTACTCCATTCCATCACAATCCACCCTCAAAGTAGAGATAGACTCCATTCTTTCTTCTCCAGCTCTTTCTCTGTCTCACTACAACAGCAGGCATGACTACACAATCAAACAACGGAACTAACAGAATACCCTTCTTACGGAGTTCAGGCTTTCCCTTCTTCACAGAAGCAATGAACATATCTCCAGCAGCTATAAATAACTCTTCTCTATCCAGATCTACAAGCAGCAGGCAATCTGTTGAGACGAGCACCAGTACGAGTGACAGAAATCACGTACAGGTTCTTGGCACCAGTGTTATCAGCACAGTTGATCACAGCACCAGTGGGAAGACCAAGAGTCATTCTGAACTTGTTTCCAGTAGCACCTCCACGTCCTACATCGTCAAGACACATCTAACAAACCACACCACGCTTAGCAGCAGCCATTCGGATAAGAGAAGTATTTGGACCACAAGGAAATTGAAGTCAACAATCCCGCTACTTTTCATTAATAACCGCTCCTATCGGATTTCTCTTAATAATGATTTCTCAGCAATTGGAACAAACATTGATAGAAGAACATAAATCTGATGATAATAGAGACACGAGACTATTTGACTTCATCCATCTGACTCCTCATGAAGTGTCTTAACAACTTCTCTCCATTTCTATTTGCAATCCTCTGGTAATTCCTACTTTCACCTCTTCTTCTCCTACATATCACAATTCCTCTCCAATACTCACGAGAATAACCTAATAGATTTGTATCGTCACGTACATACAATTCCACAACTTGCCTAATTAATGGGAACAGAATTAGACGTACACATCGTCTGATTTGTTCTTGCTCTTAATGTCAACAGAACAGATTTCCTCAATAACGAAACTCATAGACTCGACAACACGTAGTTTTCATACGTGGAGCACAAGCGAAGCACACTTATCTTGTCATTTAGGAGTCAATTCACTTTTTGTCCAACATTTCCCAACAAGTCCAAAGAATAAACGTCTCCAAGTATCACAACAATTGTAACTGAAACACCCTTGTGTCAGTAGATTGAGTTCATTTAACTATTATCGGTGAGTACAGCAGTTTTTGATGACTCAAGAAGAGATTGCAAGTGCAATTGAGTGGTGATTAGTTTGTGATTTTCATTGTTTAGACTGATACCTAACCGATTCTACTATGTCGGAGTAACGCGTCTTCCTCAAGATGATGATACTCATCACTTCTTCTGCACAGATGAGGTGTTTCGTTACTATAACTACTTTCTGGACTTTGGTCCACTAAATCTAGCTCAGATTCATAGCTTTTGTCTTGTGGTTGACTTGTATGGGTTTATTTTATGTTATAAATCATAGAAAGATGAAGAGTAGGAAGTTCCAAAACAAGAAACTCTATTATTATTCTCGTCAGAATCCAAAGATTAAGGTCAATTCTATCCTCCTTGCTTGTTGCTATCTTGTAGGAACCGAATTGTAATTGTAATAATATAGGTGATTGTGAAACAAATGGATGTTGATACAGTCTGGAATCTCTTCAAGGACATCTCTCTCCCTTTGTATCATGATGCAAGTCCTGGTGAATGTATATTTATTGGCTGAATTTCATCCTAGGTGACTTTCCTCTCACTGTAAGGGATTGTGTAGAAGGTCTGAAAATAGCAGTAGATAGGGGAATTACAGATTGGAGTAGTTTCGATTCTGCTGCCTATGAGCATTATGAACGAGTTGAGAATGGAGATTTGAATTGGGTCGTGAAAGATCGTGTTGTTGCATTTTCGGGACCTCATATGTTTCCTGAAGAGGTTAATGGTGTTCGTACCATGACGGCTGAAGAGTATGTGAAGGTGTTTACAGATTTGCATGTTGGAGTGGTTGTTCGTTTAAATCAACCCGCTTATGACCGCAGAATATTCACAGATAATGGGATTGAACATTTTGACATCTATTTCCCAGATGGAGGATTGCCTGAATGTACCTCTGATTCTCTCCACTCATAGATTAGTCCTTCAATTATTGCGGTTCATTGCAATTATTAAGACACATCAATGTGGTGTGGCGGTTCATTGCAAAGCGGGTTTGGGACGGACAGGAACGGTTATCTGTTCATATTTGATGTATGAGTTTGGAATGACAGCAGAGCAGGCTATTGGGTATTGTCGGATTTGTCGTCCTGGGAGTGTGGTTGGTTGTCAGCAACATTTTTTGAAAGTTAGTTTAATGGACTGATGTAATGGATAGCGAATTGAGGAACGACTGAAACAGGTCTCAGAAGAGGAGGTTCTTGCCTCCTTCTCAACCAAAGTAGGCTTTGTGCTAATGAATTCAGTATAGAGAAGTCGGATCTATGATATGAAACCTCGACGGAGTTCGTTGTTTAGAATGAGAGAGCAATCAATGGATTTGAATCAAGGGTCCTCGTTATATCATCGCAAAGTAACAAATACAAAAAATCCTATTGTTGTAAAGGAGAAGCCCCAAATTCTCGAGGAACATCCTGTGAAGGACAAATCCATACCGACTAGGTCATGGATATTTGCTATTCTATTTCTTTTCGTCACTGTCTCTGTACTATTTCAGCTGGGGAGTTAAGATAAATGCAATATTTGCTTTAGGGAATTATTGACTTGTTTGTTTGTAAACTGTTTAGTAGTTCTTTGATTATCAAGAATGAAAGAAAAAGCGATCAAATCAACGATGGGCTGTACGTGTTCCAAAGAATTACCTTTGGAACACAAAACAGAAGAAGAGAGACTAAGTGAACATATTGAATTGACTCAAGTTTGTGCTGGAACTACTTCTGCAACAGAACAATCTGTTGTGCTGAATCCACTGGATCAATATGAAGCTATAGATTCAAAATCTGAAGAAGAAGCGAAGATGGAGGGAGTATCATCGAACAAAGAATTAGCAATTGTTGTTGAGGAGAACAGGAGTGCTGGTTTATTTACTGGTATCGAGGAACCAATAAATAAGGAATCCTATTCTGATGAAGAGGAGAGGCGAATTGTTATATTTGATGACCCTTCTTATTCAGAAAATGAATCGCAAAAGTTAGATTCTGAAGATGAAACAACGGACATTATTCGTGAAACGTCTACAGTTTACAAAACGTATGGGGAGAAATACAAAACACATATGGATCCTCCCATTCCAGGATATGATCTTACCGATCAGTCATTCGCTAATTCCTTTTGTTGTTTATCTCAAGAAGGGAAGTTGGATATTTTGCATTCATTGCTGGAGGAGTTCGATAGCACCTCACAAAGTAATGAGTCTGACTCTTCCATATCTGTTTTGTACAAGCTATGTTTGATTATTCTAAATGAACGAGATCCTTTTGGTACAGTTTATGGAGTTTGTTGATTGTTAGTTTTGCGCCAGTTTTATCTTCTCATGTTACAGTACCATACAGTTACCTCCTTACTTATTACCATGTACCGTTATCGAACAAGTTCTGCCTATCCCCCTCTTGTGACTCACCTTCTTGTCTACTATTTTGTGAACAGTGATAATTGTGATGTTGATACAAACCTGTTGATCGATGCAGGTGGTGTCCCTGTTCTTGTAGCAATCCTTCAATATTATTCGCAGAAAGGAGAAGTCATTCGAAGTTACATTTCTGAACTTCTCTCTCTTGTTTATATGTTGTGTCAACATGGTTGTAATTGAGAAATGAATTCATTCTAGGATCATTTGCTGAGATATTTGTCGAAAAAGGTGGGTTATCTGTCATTCACACATTTCTGAGTCTGTTTGTATCCTTACGACTCTCAGACTATCTCGATACGACAGGAAAGTCTGAAGTGGAAGTTGAACTAGGGATAGGTCGTGCTTCCCCCATGATGGCTAATCGTACATTGATAGGTTCTCCAAATGAAGCTTATGTGCATGTCAAGAACATATATTTTTATGTCTTCTCGATTCTGGCTTCTTTTGGAGAAAACGGTAGGATTGAAAGTTAGATATGATTGAAGAGTGTCTTCGACAACGGATAGCTCGAGTCAATTTTGTGAGGAATACTATAATCATTCTCAAATCACTTATTTCCATTATCAGTGCCAATCTTCGTGATTCACGTCGATCGAATGGATCATTCATTTGTAATGATGATCAAGATCTCTTTGAAGATATGAATACAAAACCATCACATTCAAATCCCTCCCCAAATTCATTGAATGCTTGCATATCTGAAGAAGTGAATGAGACATTAGCACAGTTGGAATATGGAACTGGTCGTCATCAACACGTATTAAGCTTCTCCAATGATAAACCTGTGGTGATTGTAGATGATGAGAGTGATTACGTGTTGTGCAAAGATGTTGTTCAAAACGTTTACAATATTATCAATACCATCATGCTGTTTTTTAAGGTTGGAATGTTAGATCGTATCAGTTCATCAATCACTTTTACATAGGATTCTTTCAACTTACATTTCTTGAGAATCGTGGATTGGAAGCTTTGCTTGATTTGCTTACACTTCCACGGAATGCAATATTGTATACTAATTGTGAACAGACAGTTTCCATTCTCACTTCACTGGTTTCATTGAGTAGGTTTCTGTTAGGGGTTGGACTCTAGATTATATTAACAATAATGTATTGAGTAAGCACAAGATTGATGATCTTCTTGTGATGTTCTTCTGCCTAGTAGCCGATGAGTCATCCTTCATTCAGGAAGTTACAATAGGAGGCGAAGTAGTGGACAAGAAGACTCTATTGTTGGAAGCGTTGACACTCCTCACATATCAATGTAAGGCCAGTTGTAAGAGTTGTATGCGAATGATAAGGATAGGTTTATCACGAGAGGTGATTCGGACAGATGCAGTTATTGCTTCGTTGACTGGTATTCTCCAAGACTATGATGAAGAGATGGTCCCTTCTGTGATAGAGTGCTTGTTGAGTATTGTGGATTTGAATGGTTGAGATGAGAATGGATGATGATCAGTAGAAGAGAATCTACGACAAGTAGCCACATCGAATCTACTGGAAGAATTGTTTCCGTTCTTCTTTCGTTTTGTGGATGATGAAGGAATCAGCATCAAGATATCAATGTTCCTTGCCATCTTCTCGAACTACTGTAATAACCACTTGTAGAGATGATGAATAGATGGATTTGATTCGTTCTTTTGCGAAAGTAGTGTGATACAGTTAATCCAATTACTGGTGTTGGAGTATGAGTCAAATGTGGTGATTATGCAGAACTGTCTGTTGTCTCTTTATTATCTTTCTCATCTACCTATCATTCACAGTGTAGATAATGAATTGATCTTTATTCTACAGCGGTTTGTGAAAATGAATCCACATGATCAAGGTATTCATCAGCGGTTTGCTCGAATTTGTGAGAAAATGGGAATTGTAATATGAACTGTTTGTTGTAAGAAAAAGGAAAAAAGCGCCGAGGCGGGATTGAACCGTCGACCTCACAATCTGCAATCGTATGCTCTCCCACTGAGCTATCGGCGCACCTAAAATAGTACTCTATGTTCACTATTTGAGAAGTAAGTTCTATCTCATCAACACAAATAAATGTCCTCCAAAGAAGCCTTGTATGCAAATCTTGCAGATAGGATTGTGAGGTTGAATGAGGAAATGATAAAGTTCACTCGGCAAGCTGAGGCAACTCAGCAAGTTGTTGCAAAAGCCTCTGAAGTAACCGCATTGTATTGTAACATGTTTGTAGTGAATTCAAAACTTGAAAGTCTAGGTTTAAGCATTGCACTCCTCTTGAACAGCTTCAACAACAGGAACAGAATGTACCAAATAAAGTTTGATTATTGTTTGTTGAAAAGGTCAGGGATTGTTTTCTAATTCTCTCAAAATGCCTTAATCTGTCCCTACGAATGTGTTCTACGTTTTATCGAAGTGTTCTATCGTGAATGAGCCGTTACGATGAGAACCCAGAATTCGGCTAGTAGCGCAGATACAAGTTGTAATGGGCAATTGCATCTCTTTGTCTGAACGACGAAAGCAAACAGAAATCATCAACGTGATGATCGTGTCGTTTCCTTATGAATAGCATGGACTAAGGACACTTGATCTCAGTCGGAAAATGGACTACACGGACTATATCTATCACAATTATAACTATATTGAGGAAGCTCAAAACTTTCAAGAGTGGGATGATGCGGATGAACCCATTCTCTTTGAATTCCCATTCTACATTGTTGAAATGTCTGGTTTGCGAGATTTGTCAATCAATTTTCACTGTCTAACTGAGATTCCTGATGAAATTGGCCTATTGACAGAGTTACGTAGATTCAGTTGTTCTGATAATCGGTAGGCTCAAAGATCCAGACTTAGAGAGTAGGATAACAACCATCTCTCCTTGCTTGGGACTACTGGATCATTTAGAAGAATTAGACCTTCATAATAATCGGATTTTGTAGGGATTCGAGAAAGAGACTGAGAGTTAGGGTGATTCCCAAGGAGATTGGTGATTTGATTAATTTATCTCGTTTAGATGTCAGCGGTAATCAACTAGTTATGTTGACAAGTAATGTGAGTCGTCTTATCAACTTGCGATATCTCAATTTTGCCGACAATAAACTGGAGTCGTTCCCATATTTTCTGGGTCAGTTGCCATCCTTGGAAAATGTCATCTGTGAAAGAAATCCGTATAAGGATGCAACGAAAGAGTATGTTGAACAGTCCTCAAATGTACTCATCAAGAAGTTACAGAAGTATGTATTTGAGCATCAGAACCTGTTGAGTGATGAGGTGTGGATGGAAATGCAATTACCTTCAGAGGAATCAGTAGCGAAAAGCAATAATCCAGAGAACAAGGGTTCCTATGTAAAAGGATCTACTCATACAAACTATCACCATAAGAAAACTTCCTTAAAGGGAGAAAATGAATCAATTCCAGATCCAGATGTGAGTCGTTTCAATATCCAAGTTATCTGAATCATTCATTCTTTAACATTATAATCACATCAATTGTTCCAATCTTCCATCGAGTTAAAGGAGAAGTAACTCAACCAGAACAACCAGAGTCACTATCAATCTTGCCCCAGTCGGAAGTTGAAATGGATGACGTTCCTCTCTCCGTGTTTGCCTTTGTTGGAGGTCCAATCATGAATGCAGCTTTCAGTCCAAAGCATCCTGAGCAATATGATCCGAAAGTATTTTTGAGTATCTGATTGAACCTAGATCCTAGTAAGTAAGATCAGTGGGATTCTTTATGGAGCCAGTATTGGAGATGCAATCTCTTTGGGAAGTGAATTCATGACTCCAAATGAAGTGTTGTTCCATTACAGTCAGTATAATAGTGTTCACACTTTAGAGATTCAAAACCATTTCAAAACAAAGCCTGCTCATGTTGTTCCAAACTCTCAAACAGAATCCCGAGGAATAATGGAAACACGTTCAGAAACGGAATCAGAAAGGCGAGAAAGAGAGCCTTCTGTTGTTTCCTCTGAAGCGAATCAAGGAATAATCCCTTCCTCTTCTTTTGGAGTGATTCATACTCGAATCGATCAATATCCAGTCTATGATGATATCATTCGAGATCGACATCGAAGTCTGTTCAGTAATCGATGATTATCAGTAGTTCGATGGTTGCCAGGTGATTGGTCGGAGAAAACTGATCTAGCGGTGATGCTTCTTACATCAGTAATTAAAGCAGGCCACTTCACAGAGTACACATTTGCTGACATTATCACTCGATACAAATTCGAGGTATTTTCATCAATTCCATTTTTACATAGGGTTTGAATTCATTTGATGATAAGGCGGGATTTGGTTTAACAAAAACACTGAATATTCTTGCAAATACAAAGGAGTACACACATAATCCAATTGAGTGTAGCAAAGTAAGAGAGAGTGGAAGGAGTGAGTTGTAGCAAATGTGGGAGAACAGCAAAGAGAAGAATTTGGAATGTCAGTGTATTCCTCATTCCATCTTAGTAGCTGTAAGAAAAGAATGTGAGAATGATACTTAGATTCCATTTTTTGATGATGAAGCCAGTCTGAAAGAAACTATTATCGGTTGTTGTAAGACAACTCATGTTGTGAATAGAGAAAGAAAAGTGAATCGTAGTATGATTTGCGTTGTATTGGTGTTTGTCTATTGTTGGGCCAAATCTTAAGTAAATCGATAGCTGGTTGAATCATACTCCTTCCTTAAGCAATAGCCACTGAATCTGAGTTGGATACTATTCAGAAACGTCATCAAATCCTGATGAATATCAGTGCTTCTGTGAAAACAGTACGTTTGAATGTACGAAATCATGATAGTATTTCCAAGAACAAGGAGATATAGAATTACTCAAAGCAATTCTTTCAGTTCATGATAATTGGTGTGAAGTCCTTCAAATTCGAGATTTCATTCATGAGAAAGCAATGTGAAGATTTGATAATAGAATGAGTTCTAGGGGTGATTTATATGAATCATGTTTGTATGGTGTGTTCTTCTTCGTTTACGATTATCCCTTTATTAATGCAATTCTTCGAGTATGATAAGAGAGGATGTATGATGAATAGGTGTTTATGGAAGGTGGTAATAGTTGTGTAAATAGTTTTGTTGTTGGTTCCATTATTGGAGCTAAGAAAGGTGTGAATCATGTTGTTTTGAGTGCTCCTGTATTTGTGAATTCTTGTTATTATCATAGCTTCTAGCGCAGAATCTGTTACATCGAGATTACCTGGATCAGTTTATTAACAAACTTCTTGATGCCATGCATCTTTCCATTGTTTCTTCAACACACAATTTACTACCGAAAATAGTTATGAATATCTATACTATTGATGTTCCATTCAGGTATTTCAATCAATGACTCGATCTGTTCTCTATTCAGATTTTCACGTATCAAATCCAAGAATGATTTCCTGTCATTTGTCAATCGTTGTCTAACTATCATATCATTTCTTATCTCTCACCGTTTCATCAATAATTGGACATCAGACACATTCACTTCAGTTCGCTTTCCTAAATGGCAATAATCATCCAGTCTGTCAAAAATACCCTAGATGTTATCCATACTACCTTCTCTCACTTCAAAGAAATCTGATGAGATTTCATTGATCATTGGATACACATCTTTAGAGACTCTTCGAGTACAACTGGCTTTCACTATCTTTTGAACTAATTCTAGAGGAAGAATATGTTCTCTATGGATCATTTCCTGATCATTTCCGGCATACCCTGATTTCGACCCTTTTTTGCGACCTCGTCGAGAAATGCCTTTTTCTGGAATTCGTAATCGTAATGATGAGGAAGGGGGAGGCATTAATGTATCTAGCTGTGATGGTTTCTCTTCTGTATGAGAAGGTTCCAGTAGATCACGAATTGTTGTTTCTTCAATGGAAGGAATACTTTCAGGCAAATCATGATCTGAAAGACCACCTTGATCTAACTCTGCTATTTCCTCTGATTCAGCCTCTTCTTGTTCCTCTTGTTCCTCTTGTTCGGGTTCAGGTTCTTGTTCAGGTTCCTGCTCAGGTTCTTGTTCAAGCTCTGGCTCAGACTGCTCAGGTTCTGGCTCACGTTGTTTTGGCTCAGTTTCCAAACCAGACTTCAACTCTTCCTTATCTGTCTTCACCTCAGATAGTGACTTGTTAATCAGAGAAGCTTTTAAAGAGAGAGGATTCACAGAACCACTCAGAGAAGAATTAGCTTGAGATATCGATGTACTTAACGTTGATGAATCACTCACCTGACTACTCTTGGCCAGGAGAGATGTGAAATTCCCATTTCGAGCATCTTGAGCTGTGGATAGTGAGTCTCGAAGAAGACTGCTGTATGATGATACAGGATTTCCTTCAGACACTAGCAAAGAAGCATATTCGGAATCTCGAATGGATTTACGACGTTTCCGAGCTGGAGCTATGACCGAAGTTTCATTTGGTGCCATGAAACTAGAATGTGGAGAAAACGTTCCAAGAATAGAATCTGCATGAATACCACTCTGGTCAATAGTGCTTTCAACCTGAGGACGATGAAATGAAGTATCTTCAATCACACTAGGAGTAGAATAAATAGAGTTTAGATATCCAATTGCGTTTTTCATTGCATCTCTCGGTGTAACATTCAATTCCGAGTTGTCTTGATCAGCAAGACTCACATCTGATTTTGCAGGTGTCGACGGTGCCTACGAAATCAACAATAGGAACAAACGATCTACAAAGGATTTGTGCTCTTTTACAAGATCAGACTCGAGGAGGACAGATATCATACTGGAATCGCTCATAATACTGCTAGGAGCAGCTTCCGGTAATTCGTTTTGTACAGAACGAACAAGTTGTCGCGGTGACGTCTTTTTATCCATGATTAAACGAAACAAGATGATCTCCGATAGAGATATAAAGAAGAACAGCAAGTATCAACTCTAGCTAATTCTTGTTTTGAAATGAATCAGCTATTCGTTAGATCGTCAAAAGCACGAAAGAACCGTGACTCTCGGAGCATATCCAATCACTTATTCTCGCCTTCTAGCTATGCAGAGCAACGGAGTTGAGTTTGACAAGTGGATAGGAACAGCAATATCGCCTGAAGATATTGTTCCTTTGTATTCGTCTCATGACTATTGTTGCATCTGCAAAATGCCAGGGTATGTCTCCTAAGGATACTTATGATATAGAAACCTGCTTTTATGCGATGGTCCTTGTAAACGTGCGTTTCATTTCCGTTGTTTGAAGATCAGGGTAATTGACTATTGATCTGTTGAATGCTTAGAAGTCAGATGTGGGAGAAGGAGACTGGTTTTGTGATGATTGTCTTCATGGACGTCCTATTAGCGAATCTATTTATGTAAAGCATTCAGATGATATCCAGAACATTTTGTGTATGAGTTGTTTGTGATGAGTAATATACAGCTGGTAATTCTTTGGTCGTCTATAGATTTCTGAAGAGGGCAGTAAAGGAATCCCTTTCTGATATCTCAGAACCATCTTTTTCACCATATTCAAGCATTCAGTTGCTTCTGGTATTAGTCGAGATTGCTCAAACTTCCCGACCACCTCTCCGATTTTCTATCTTTCAACTCATACAAAATCTCATAGAAAAGCTTTCGTTCTTGGTTGAACAACCTCTTTCCATCACTTCTCTGAATGACTTCCAAAACTGTTTGGATCTTCTTCAGTTAATGTTTCCTTGTTCTCCTTAATTGATCAATAGTGACGTTTTGGAGAAGACAGGAACATGTACCGATCTCAAACGACAAGTGGTGAATGAACTCAACAGTATCCGTATTTGTCAGCAATCACTTCTTCAAATGATTCCTCAAACAAATGACAAGATGGTTATTTCCTCATCTATCCGCTTGCTTCTCTTGTCATCATATTTATTTCATCGGAATGGAATTCATAGTCCCATTGGTGTCGATGATGCTATTGATCTAACTCTCTCGTAATTCAATTGAGTGGAGTGAATGTCAGATTCATCAAATCACTGCTTCAACCCTCTGGAATCCCACAGGATTCGGATATATCCATCGTTTTACGCCTTTTACAGTCTCTTCTGATGGTATTGACTCGAAATGGAGAGTTGCTCTTGAATCAAGATCTCTTTCCTTATCTTATCAGGTTTCTCTGTGATGAACATATCCAGGATGTTGTCAGCAAAGGGGATATGACAGTCAAATCATGGCATGCTGTTTGTCTGCTGTATCTCTCGTTTCTTCCTCCAAATATTCCTGATCCATCCATTCCAATCGATTTTCAGTCTCTTTTAGATTATTTAGAAGATTGTGAAGGCTCAAATATCCCTATTGGTTGTAATTGTATCCGAGTCTTATTCCCGCGGGAATGGAATATTGGATTTGGTCCTTATCCTACTAGTTGCTATTCGATTATTAACAAGCACAATGATCAACGTCACATAATATCCTTATTTTCTGGAATCGAATGAATCCTTCATTTCTACACTCCCACCTCTATCAAGCAATTCCCTCTTTCTCTTCTTCGAAATTTGTCTGGATTATATCTAATTAATCCTAAACAACGTAGTGGAACCATTGTAAGGATCTGATCTCCTATTCATTTCAGATCAACGGATCAGGTCTTGAAGCGTTTCATCGCATGAATGCTCTCCGTGAACATTTACGAGGAACTGTGAATCTTGAATGCACTCATTATTGTCGGAAACTTGGAGTGATTGGAATGATTGATCGTCATGAACTCTTTGCATCCAAGAAGAGGAAATCTCCCCAAATCGGTATTTATGATGAGCTGAACTGATTTGAAGTTGATTCGGAAGAGGAACGAGTTCGAGAGATCCATCGTAAGGCTGTGAAGAATGCGAACAAACTGTCCTATCTGAATGGTATTGAGGTTGGTATATTTAATACATTCATTCAAAACAATAACGCACTTATTGGCGCTGTAGATATGAAGATGAGTTGTAAATATAGTATCATCAATTTAGCGGAACTGATGAATTCTCATCGATTCATTTCGGTGATAGGCGTATAGAGGCTTATTTACTGCTTGTTGGGTGATTCTTGGGAATGATTGCTGATTCTAGGGTGTTAGAGAATGGAGGTTTGAGTCAAATGACAAACGAGCGGTGGAAGGCAGTTGCTAGTAGTCTCGGATTCGAGCGTCCTACAGAGGAATTGATCAACTGTATGAACAACAACTATATTGGCGAATTTGCTGCTTTTGAAAAATGATATCCTTTTCGATTTTGGATTGAAAATTCTTGACAATAGGCTATTTCGTAGACTAATCCCTATCGGTGGAAAGAAAGCGATGACAGAGAAAATTGAGCGTGAACTTTTGAGCCGAAAATAGGCGCAACTTTTCCCATTTCTGTTTGTTACTTGCAAATGAAGAAGCTAAACAACTGTCCAACCGACAGTATTTCTTGTATTCGATTTACACCATCGTCGAATACATTAATGGCCTCTTCCTGGGATTCTGTAATTGTCTTTACAGTTTTGCCACATTTAGAATATATATCTATATACTCTAGACAACCTAGATTGTATTCAAACATATAAATCAAGAGGACCTATTCTCTGTTGTGATTTCACTTCAGACACCTCTGCTTGTAGTGCCGGTCTGGATTGTGAACTGAAAGTGTACTTGTTTTGTTGATTCTTTAGCATATAGATATGATCTGATTCAAATGAAAGATTCTGTCATTGGCCGGCATCTGGAAGCAGTGAGTTGTTTACGGTGGAGTGCTGATCGAAGTACCGAATTTGACTATGCTATGATGATAGGATGTATTGTGACAGGAAGTTGGGATGGAACAATAGCTCTATGGGATCCTCTTGTGAAGCCAAATGGTAGACCGGTCGATCAAGCATCGCTTCGTAAGATGTTACCTGAAAATACGAAGGTGTATTCGCTTGATGTGTTGGGTGGAACGTACCAGACTCTCCTTTATGATTCTCTAGAACAGTTTTAGCGGCTACAAACACCCTTCAAATTGCTTTATATGATATTCGAAAGTTGGATCAGCCATTGGAGATTCGAGACAGTAACCTAAAGTTTAATCTCCGTTGTGTTTGTGCATTACCCAGTGATCATGGGTTTGCATCTGGTTGTATTGAAGGAAGAGTGAGTGTCGATTTGCTTGATCCTAATAGTGTCGTCCTTGAGAACGAATCTGATGTATAGTTACTCAAACCATATTGCTTCAAGTGTCACAGAAAAGTAGTCAATAATATAAACCAAGTGTTTCCAGTGAATGCTCTTGCTGTGCACCCTACGTAATGGAAAGGATCCCAATTCATATTAAGGAAGTCTTGTTTAGTAACAGGAGGTGGAGATAAAGCTGTATACTTTTGGGATTACAAATCAAAGAAACGCCTTTCCTACCTTCGTGATCTTCCTTCTTCTGTTTCATCTCTTGCATTTAACAACGATGGAAGTGTACTTGCTATAGCCACTTCGTATCTCTATGAAAATGGACAACAATCGTAGTTCTGTGTAATCCTGTTGATTGTAGAGGTGGTCCCAATGATATCTACATAAAGACGATCGAGTCAACAGATCTTCCTTCTTCGCTTGTTTGTTTGGAACAAATCATGTCTATTCCCGTTTCACCAAAAACGGTTGTCCAGTATCAATACACTTATCAACACATCGATGAATCTTCTGAATGAATTCGCTTCGACTTCCATCTTTTGGGGTGTTCTCACTTATCGTCTCTGCTACAAATTCCACAATGCCTTCCATGCCTTCTGAAGGAACAAACCGAAGCAGACTTAAACGACATCGATTCATCAAACTTGCCGAATCTCCAGAAACCCTATCAATCAGAATATTTCTCTTACTCTACTTCTTCTTCACATCTTCACCAAAAATAGGAAGAAATCGGGGTAATCGCTCTTCCTTCTCACATTTCTGTAGTTCTGTGAACAGTTTTGCGATTCCTTGCTGATATTTCTTCTTAACTCCGCTCTTACTGTCATTAACTTTCCCAGCATTCTTTCCACCAAAAAGGGATCGAATATCACATTGTTTTTCGCGCGGAGATTGGGATGCCTTCTCCATCAAAACATGTTCTTGAACTCGAGCTTGTTGATATGCCAAACAACTGATCCATTCCCTCGGGACATATCCAACCAAAGCAACTTCAAACTTAGAAGCGATTCTGTGATTTAATCTCTTCATTCATTCATACCTATCAACACACTTCTTTCTCACTCTGGTTGATACATCGCCACAAGCATTCAATGATGATTCCTTCACTTTCTTCAACAGTTGTTCTGATCTAGGAGTTTCATTGAGGAACAAGCGTTACACTGGTAGAGTTGGTGAAGACCGCTTGCGACTTCCAGAAGGAGGTTCTTCACCTCGCAATCGAGCAGATCGCTGGATGCTAATTTGCTGTTTGTATAACTCCTCTTCCTTCTGCTGAGCTACGGCTTCAGCCTTCATGGCTTGTTGCTTCTGGAGGAGTTCACGGAGGTGTTGGCGTTTTTGGGCCTCTGAGGAAGATTCTGCAGTGACGACAGAAATTGGTTGAACTTTTGGAGTTGTCTTTAAAAGGATCTTTCCTTGCAAACTTCCATTCTTGACCTTCTTCTTTGGTACACTCTCCGAGACAAAAGACGTTCCTCCCTGCATCTCTCGTGCTGTCTGAAATACCAGATCTCGCATGCTCATTCCAACGTTTGCTTTCTCCTCTTCGTGCTTATCGACAAATCGGCCTTGACTGTCCACTTCAAACAGTCCATTGTTTCTTGGACGCGATTTTTCCTCAGTTTCCTGCGGGAATCGATCCATCATTTCTTTTGCAGTAATAAAGCGACCTCCTTCATTAGTGGAGTATTCTTGCATTCGACTCTTCATTGACAAGGATAACATTCGAGATGAAGTTGGTGGTAAGCGTGTCACTATAGCATTTGTATTTCTCGTTAACTCAGGGTTCTATAATGAATACAACCCATCGTTCTCACTTTACAAAAGTCACAACAAGTCGATTTGTCTCTCGGTTGCATCTACATCTAACGAGCTGAATACTATTACTTTCTCCTGGAAGTATTTCAGTAACTGCTTTCGACGACAAGAAAATCCAGTACAAAACTGCTTCACGCCCTCCAATTCATCAAGTGCTCTTCCTAAGGTGATCACGGGAATTTGATGCTTACGAACATGCTCTTCATTCTCATCTCGTCGAATCATAAATGCGATACTGTTCCTAACATATCAGATTCATCATTCTTCTTACACATCTTCACTACTAAAATAGATTATACTTTCTGAAGACTGTCCGTCACGACCTGCACGACCACTCTCTTGATAGTAATTATAGAGAGATTGCGGAATATTCCAGTGAACCACTAAACGTACATTGTTCTATGATTATCAATCTATGACTCATACTATACTTTATTGATTCCCATTCCAAAAGCAATGGTTGCAACAATGATATTGACAGTGTCCGAAATCCAATCTTTTAGTGCTTTCTCTTTCTCTTTATTCTATCGATTATTTAAAGAATCGAAACATGCAGGAAGTGAACCGTGATATACTGTAGCTAAATAACCCTCTTTTGTAAGATCACGCTGAAGACGCTCAGCATCATCTTTCTTTCGGACTAGTTGTGATTATAAGTGGAATTCTACCATAAATGATGACAGATTGACTTCGATATTTTGAAAGGTATTCTTTAACATGTTCAAATCTATCCATATTTTCGGCATTGAAAATGGAGTAAAAAATGTTCGGCCGATCAAATGATTCTGAAATCACTTTTGCGTAGGGAATACCAAGTTGCTTCTTCACATCATCCACAATTTGCTGGATATTATGTCACTCACACACATCAAACCTTTGTTGCTGTTGCTGATAGCGCCATAATGGGCACATCAGGAAAGTTACCTCGGAGTGTTGATAATTCTCGATAGGCTGAACGGAAATCATGTCCCCACCTACATGTCATAGAAACACAGGAAATATACGTGCTGATACAGTGAGCTTCATCAACAGCGATCAGAGTGAGTTCACCTCGAGAACGGATCAGACTCAACAAATCAACAAACTCTGCTACTTGGAAACGTTCAGGGGTAACGTATAATAGTCTGTAGGGACAGGGAACTGTATTTAGAGTTTTGAGTACCGAACGATACTCGAGAGAGGTTTGCGAACTTGAAAGATAGGCACATGGAATCTTACGATTTTTTAGCTCTCGAACTATAAATGAAACCAGAGAAACAAAGAAACGCTGATCTTGCATCAACGCAATGAGAGGAGAAATTACTACACATAAACCGTTTTTCACAAGTGGAGGAATCTGATAACACAATGATTTACCACCTAGTTATGAATCCAGTTCTGCAATGAAACCTCCTGTAGGCATCAATACGATAACATCAAATCCATCGAGGCAAGAACGAATTGCATCTGAAAATCAAGAATCTGACTCAAGAACTACCGTATTGTTTACTTCGGAATTCTTTGTATCCAAACCTACGTTTTATACAATCAAAAAACAACAAACCATTTGTGAAGTACATCAACTATCTCCTCTCTGCTTTGGTCCTTCACCTTGTCATCCATCGTTTTCTTCTTAACAAACTATAGTCTTTCCAACGTCACTTTCGCTTCCAAGTTGAATGAATCCTAATGACAATTAGGGAGGGAACTCTAGAAATCGATCAATGATACTTAGCAGGCTAAAGACCAATAAACCTGAGTGTTTGCAACAAACATTAGAGTCAAGACGATCATGCAAAATCACCATAGACATAGTCAAAATCGAATACATCAGGATGACCCAGATGCTGAACAGCCTCATGTGTCTTCATCCATTCACTCCATCTATCCATCATCCATCCTCCTTATTCCAACGAGAAAGCAGGACATCCATCACGACTAGGACCACTAGCCATATATACTCCCATATTAGCCTTATGAAGAGAGGTTGAGGTAACCTTGCTATCAATTCCTCCGAAATGACGAGGTTTCTCGTCGAACAAATCATAACGAGATGCTATGGTCTGGGTCTTATTCCACATCTCTCACATACATGCTTAGGATTGCCTTCTGAGAGAGGATCAGTCAGATAACTGTTGGAGCGCATAACCTTCTTAAACTCTTCCAATGTCTGGATACGAGGCTACATATAAGACAACCCATTCAGTCTCAACAGCATCACGCTTGAAGATATTATGACGACTGCAATTGTAGTAATCATTATCAGGAATATGAGGTTGAGTGTTGTATCCAGACTTATCATAAATCTCCTCGAAATATGGAATATTATAAGAACCCCAATATCCCTATCTATCACTTCCATTCACAATCATCACATCCTCATACAAATACGAAGTAACATCCTTCTTCATGGTCTCACCAGGGATCTGCTCCACAATCCACATAATATTCTCCTTCTTTCCAAATCCATTCAAGTCAATTGCCATCCACTATCCATGAACCGATAATCACGGGAATACTTGATTATTATAGGTACCACTATTGTACATCTCAAACATGTCAACCCAAGTCTTTGGATCCTTGGCAAGTACATTACACACTTGAGAACGCTATCTCTAATCATTCTCAATCATAACTACAATGAAAGAAGGGACTGTATTTGGAGTACAATATTTGTACAGTTTTTCGTCAAAGATAGCATTCGTAGTTTCCATTGAACCAATGCCATATCCATTCACATAGAAGTCATCCTTTGAGTTAATGAAACCTAGTTATCAATTATCATCACATTACAAACCTGGAGATGCAGAGAATGACAATCGGACCTCACCATCACTGAATTGGAATTCATAGAATTTGTAGTGACGGAGCATAGCAGCGTAGTTTCTCCAGGTTGCATGACCCATATAAATTTCTCCATCACTGGTCATACGAACCAGAGCAGAGCAATCTAACATTTCCAACCACTAGTCTTAAGACCACTCAAAATCATTACTTCACGTTCATCGGGACGATAGATATCCAAAAGGGTCTCCATATCTCCATCTGCATTGTGCATGTACAGATCTTGGAAGGAGATTCTTTCACTTTCAGGAGCAACTTCATTGTATCTAGCTCTTAAGGACAGGAAATATGTCAAACCCCATCATCATACCCTCCAACTGATCCATCATCAGACCAACATGTTTCCAGTATTTTTCTTCTCCAGCAGGGGGATTCACTAGGATAAACTTACTGAAACAAAGATCCTACGAACCATTGAACGAATAAATTCAATTTGTTGAGAAAGATAAGTGGTAATTCCCTCAGGAATGGGCTTTCCTAAGAAGTTGATTGCACGAATATTGCTGATATGCTGAGAAATACGTTCGTACTCAACATACCCTTCAATAAAGCTAACACGATAAGCCAACAAATAACACTATCTACCCAGCGGCCATAGCTTGGACTTGATCGGGAAAGGCTCTAGAAGTATGCAGTCGAATCTGACCCCAACCAGTTGTCTCGATCTTATCTTCATACGACAACGTAGCAACAGATCCTCGCATGTATCCTGTTGTCACAGTGAACCTGAACCTGACCATCAAATACATATCCTACGAGTTTCTCCTCTCATCGTACGAAACCGAATATCTCTTGGCAGAAACAAGAGCAAGGGTTAGCACACACAGCAGCAAATACGATCTCATTCTTCTTACTTTCGAATAAGAAAAGTGTGTTTGTGTTCCCATCTGCATTCTATTCCATTCATTTATCAACTTCTCTTCAGCATCTGTTAGTGATTTAGAGAGACGTAATATCAATCACATTTGTGTCATCCTGAGTAACAAACATAATAAAACTAGAGAAAAAGGACAAATACTAATAAGGAACAAAAGTACAGAAAGAGCGCTATGAAAAGTGCACATCACTGAATGCCTTTGTTGAGCAGAGATGCGCCTGCATCGAAGACTTATATCCAATAACAATTACGAGCAACTACTATCCACCTTTTCCTCCTTAATTATTGAAGGAAGAGTTTCTGAGTCTCCAGGTTTCGCTTGAAACTCAGAAAGATTCTGTTTTGCAATACTCCCAAAAAGAGCAATATAATCGGAGTACTCTGCAGACTCCTTCTTCACTTCACTACCAGTCTTCGCATTGTTAATTCTCTCATACCGTAAAAGATCACAACATCTCCGTTTCAACTTGCGCATACATTTCTTCCAGTCCAATCCACGTTTTTCAATCTCATCTAAAAAGAACTCCATTCGCTTAGCAAATTCAGTGTCAGTTGTTCGTCCTCGGAAGTGATGATTACAATCATAGTTCTTCTTCTCAAGGAACCGATGAAAGTAAGCAGCGTTTTCGTGAGTTGTCTTCTTATCCTTCCATTCTGGAAATACTTCGTAAACCACATTCTATTCTAATGACATCGAGAGTAATCCTACCCAAAACACGTCATTCTCTGCACGATCCTGATCATCATTTACTATAAATCAAAGAACAATACAAACAAACTACACTGTGAGCTTGGAACAGAACTAAATGAAGAGATAGAATCCGAATGAATCATTCCCAATGATACCGACTGACACATCGATCGCTGAAGGACAGGAGGATGTGAAAATACCGGGACTGGTATGGGAGCTGTTGATAAAATACTCATTAGCGAGTGATATATGTTGTCATATGCTTTCTTCTTTACAGGATCTATTGAGCACAGAGGCGGCTTCATCTCGTTTAAGAGTCCACCCAATTGGGATACCAGAACTTGAATTTCTTTCATTTTTTTCTCGACCCTATTGGAGATATCACAGCTATGAGAACAAGGTCGTGGAATAAGCGGCGGCATTATTCGACCGATACTGATAGCTACAAGTTATCAAAACACTTCATCAATACAAGCTATATCAGTATACAGATTCTTGTCCGTGTTCATCAACCAGAAAACGGATGTACGAAACGGGAACTGATTTGGATGTCGGTTCCACGTTTCCCGTTTCCACGATTTACAAGACTCGGATCCTACACCCAGAACTCTCTATCTTCATTCTACTGTTGGAAGAATCACTAACAAATCATTTCCGACTCAAAAACAAACACGTCAACATCTAATCAGAATCCTCTGAAGAAGAAGAATATCTCGCCCTCTTTCGCTCTTTCTGTTTTTCAGGTGAAGGGCTACGCTTCCGGTTATCTTCTTTCTTCTCTATATCAGAATCCGAATAACTGTAACTAGAATAGGAATATGATGGAGAGCGATCCTTTCGTTTCAGGAGCTTGACAGGAGAACGACGGGCTTCAGGACTCTTCTTCTTGTTTAAAATGTTGAATGCCTCTGGCTTCGATGTAGACTTTTTCTTTGGCTCTTCAGCATCTGATTCATCACTGTAACTATAACTATAGCTATAGCTATTATCCTCCTTCTCTTTCCCATCATCAGAGTAGCTATAACTATAACTGTAGCTATAGCTGTAACTCTCATCTTTCACATCATTCTTCTTCTCAAGAAGCGAATTCGTTTCAGTAATCAACTTCTGTGATTCTTTTTGTCTCTTTTCCAATACATCTGGGGGAGTTTCCAATGTTAACTTAGGAATCAATTTTGGGTGTTTTAGCTACACATCATCAATAATACCAAACATCTTACTTGCTGTGTTTCAGATGGTCTTGTTTGATATATACGTTCATTCTTGCATTGATAAGTAAAATGGTCATGGCTGTGACAACGCTGACAGAAAACAACCGCTACATATTACCCAGAACCTTCATTCAAACATACCACTCTTCTTCTTGTCCTTTTCACGTTTCATATTCGTGAACCACGAATGACCTCGATTCTCGCGTGTTCTCCAATCAGGTTCTTCTGGTTTGTTTCTCCTATACCCTCTTGTCGAACTCATTGAGTTTTGACAACCACAATAGATGGATTCTAAACAAACACAGCAACACTTCTGGCAACAATCCATACAAGACTGAAGCATATTCAGTTCACATGCTACATCTCTATACTGTTTTGCAAAATCCTATTTGTCAGTCCTCTCTCTTCGCACTACAGAAGCAGAAATCTCTTGGTTTACATACTGCATCTTCATAACTTCCGAGGTGTTCCTTAAGGAAGAGATTCTCTGTGTCACTTTATCAAACAACTCTTCTGGCTTATGCATCTACAGTTTAGTACTATTCATTTTCAGTACCTGCATCTTCGAAGACAGTCGATCTTGCAAGATCTGTATTTCCTTTTCTTTTGCTTCTACTTCTTTCTGTCTCGCTTTGTACTGTCCAAGTTCTGTTTCATACTACCTATAACATCCTTCTCAAATTCTTACCTTTTCCAGACACCCCGAATACTCATCAAGGTGACGCTGAGCAAGAGAAATTGTCTTCTTCATAATCGTAACTTGAGCATTTCGATTGAAATATTGATCACGAACTGACTGGTTGTTAATCAACTGGGTCAACTCTGCTTCGCTACATTTCACTACTCTCCTAAGATTTACCTCTTTCTATCGAGGGCTAAAAACTGAAGTTCTTGTTCCCACCATTCAGTCGGAGGTATATCTGTTCGAATATTCGGAGCCATGCCATTCACTGGAAGCATAGGCATACCAACTTGAGGGTTCGGTGGTATACCAGCTTGAGGAGTATGGGGTATACTAGCTTGAGGATTTTGGATCATACCAGCTTGAGGATTCTGTAGCATTCCAGTAGGCGTAGGAGAGTGTCCCATACTTCCTGATCCAGTGTACATTGGATTTATGCCTGTACCTTGAGGTTGTTGCATGGATCCCTGACTAAAAATCGTTCCTTCGTATCGATCTTTGATACCAGTTTGATTCAACAACCGCAAAATATCCTTTACTACATATCATCATTTATTACATATTCCAACAAGTATCGCTGATCCATGTCATTCCATTAAAGTTCTGAAGACGACTATCACAAACGGACAACTCATTTACTGCAATCATTTGACCTTGAACAGGTTTCGTGAATTGCAGAGATACTCCTCCACTTGGAAATGCGTTACCCACTGATAACTCTGGATCGTTACTCAATCTCCTAAATCTCACTGAGAGTGTATGGCTTGTTTGAGATAATTGCATCAACATAAAAATCGTTACCACATTGCTTCACACTAGGGAAGTCATACAGCAGTCGCCGTATTTGCTCCTTCTTACTCATAGACATCTTTGGGTTAGGTAAACCTAAACAAATTTACTATGATCGATAGATTTAGTACTTTTTTACTATGACGAAATTCCCTTGATTTTATCAATCAAACATTATATCACAAAAAAAAGAAGAGTTCCTTTACGTTATTAACAGAAAACGTCGAAAGATACTAAATACAACTATTGGTTTGTAGGAAGAGATGGTTCTGAAGGCGATGACTCGACTGGTTTCTCTGGTTCTACTGAAACAGCTTCCGACTCCGATAGAATCTGTTGTAGAACACTGCTGACATCAGATTCAGACGAAGCAGCAAATGCATCATCCTCTTCAAGACCAGAAGAAGGAGTAGGTACCTTACGACGATTTAAAATAGGGAGTAAGTTTAATCTCTCATCTTGAATTCTCATGAATAGAGCACAACCAAAGATAATAACACTAAACAGAAAGATGAGAATAATAGGAGGATCAATGCGAACTACTCTTCTTTGACAGAACTCAGAAGGAGTACTCCACTTTGCTGACCGTTGATCTGCAGACAACAGACAAGTATGTGTCGATACACCCTTGTATCCCTCCAAAGTCGTACAATCAAAAGAATAACTCTCACCCACAGCAGTCTCAGGAACATCCTTCATAGCAGGACAAGTCAAACCAACCGCTCTCAATGTTAATTCAAATGAAGTACTGCCAGCAGCGTTACTTGCAGTAATTGTGAAAACAGTCACCCCTTCCTCTGTTGGTAGCCCACCCACAGTTCCTGTGGAGCGGTTAATGATCACTTCTGAGTTATATGGAGTTATAGAAAAAGACTCTACGATAGAAGAATAGGTAGGAAAGCCTGTATTGAAAGAAGAATATACTGGTATCGTTATCTCATCACTACTATAACTGAAACCTGAAGGAGGAAGCAAAACACATTCATCATATTGAACAGCTGACAACACACCATTCCGACATATACGATAAGCGTTTCCAGTATGATAGGAAGGACAAGCTGATAATACTCGCTGACCTGAGACTATAGAAATACCATTCACAATTGTACAAGGCTTTGGATTGATCGTAATACTGATTGTAGTTTGTATACTGCCTTCAGGATTCCAAGCTGTTATTGTAAATGAATAAGAACCAGCTTCAGGAAGAACTCCTATGATTTCTCCAGTACTACTGATGGTAAGAGGTGTATTTGGAGAAATGGAGAAGCCATAAATGAATCCGTTAGTATCTGGCTTATCAATCACGATACTCTCGCCAGCGGTGAAGGTGAAAGAGGTTGGCAAATACTGAAGCCCGGTGACTGAGTCATAGATACACTCAGACATATCAAGGGGACCAAACAAGCCATTCGTACATACACGTGAGACTCTTCCATGCATATGTTCTGGACAACCTTCAAAGGAAAAGGAGATACAACCATTGCATGTAGCTGGGAAGGAGTCAATAGCAGCACAACTATTATCCTCTACAGTGATTGTCAGAGTCGTTGTGACCGTTCCAGCAGGATTTTCTCCTGTGAATGTGTATACTGTGGTCTCTGTAGCCTCAGTGGGAATTCCAGACAGTTCTCTTCCTCGGAATACCAATCCAGCAGGTAATTCTTTATCGATCGTTAGCGAGTTGAAGTTCGCATCAGCCAAGAGAGTCATGGGAGTCATAGCCACACCTGTCAAGAGATGAAGCGTTGTGAAACCAAAGGTGAAGATGGTTGATGAACGGATGGAACAATGATCCAATTCGATATCAGTAAACTCACCTTCAATACAACGGACGCGACCATATCCAATGTAGTTGGGAGGACAACTTGTCACCATGGACTCACCATGAGCCAATGCTGGATACTCACTGGTTGCTTCACAATCTACAGTTACTGAAGTGGAGATAACTCCCAGTGTAGAATCCATCAAATTCTGAGCTGTCATAGTGAGAGAACCAAGAGCAAACTTGAAGGAATCACCTCCCTTAATGCCTCCATAGTTTCCAATCTTTACTTCGTTACCTTCTCCATCCATTGTACTCAGAGTCACATAAGAACCATCGGACCATCCTAATCCAGTCTCCTCGATGAATTCCATCGTATACAGACCTGAAGGAAGACAATACTCGACAGTATGAGAACTGCAGCATTGTTTCCAGTGTCATCAGGTGTTACAAAGGTCTCCAACACCACATCACCCTGCTTTATCACCACAGACTCGGTTCCACGACGAACTCCATTTGTCTTCACCAACTTCAGTCTACGATTCTCTCCTGTGCAAGTATCGATGGTTATATTCACAGATCCAATATACAATGTACTTCCAGTTTCTTCACGACGAACTAACACATCATACTTCTTGAAACCCAATGTTGCACTCGTACTAACAGTTCCAGTGATGTCTCCATTATCAGCATTGAGTGTGAGACCTGAAGGCAAGGCAGTATCAAGAAGCCATTGTTTGAATCCCTTTGCAGTAGGACTGATCTTAACTGTCTGACCAGGGAAGAAGGTATAACTCCTTCCATAATCAATCACTGTATCCACAAGAGGCAGATCAATTGCATAGAGAGAGATATCTGAGAGTTCAGATTGTGTACTTCCACTGGCTGCAATCGTAATCTTGAACATTCTGTATCCATGACGAATCTGAGGCATTGTGAAGACAAGAGCAGCTTTGAAGTTAGCAGGAGTTACACTGTATCGATAATCCAACATATCCCAGTTAGTTCCATCATTAGATCCTTCAAGAGTGAATGAAACAGGACGACGACCAGTATCATAATCACCATAAATGATCTTATACATGTTGACAAACTCAGCTCGCTTCTTATTGAATGTATAAGTTGTATAGGCTGGAAGACTATTCATGAACCATTTATTGATACGTTGATCATCCATGCTGTTCACACCATATTCTCCAGTATAATCAGTTTGATGAGTACCTGATGTGCTTCCATCAAATGCTCTGAAGCTATTTCCATATACAAGACTGAAGAAGGCATCAAAATGATCTTCCATATTCGTATGACCTGAAGGGAAGTGAACCTCAACAGCAAGTACAGTTGTAGGAGTTAGAAGATAACGTGATGCAAAGGCTCTTCTGTATTCATAAGAAGAGTCATCACCTTGAGATGGAGTTGATTCAGTGACTCCAACAGTAGGCAGATTGTTACGATAGATCTCTTCTCCATTCACATACATAATAAGACCATAGCGAGAGTTCACTGACAGTTCAAAGGAAGAGTATCCAGTCAAGTCAGGAAGTGACACAGTAGCGCGATAATAACGAGTGTATTCACCATCAGCAACCCAAGGGAAGGCACCCTGACTCGAAGCTGACCAACTACCATCATTGAAGGAAGAACTTGTCCAGTTCTCTACTTCAGCATTACTATATTTCCATGTTGATCCTCTTGGCACCTGGAACGTCGGATTGAACTTTTGAACACGACGACCATATTTGTCAAGAGTGAAACGTCCAATAGCAATATCATTACTTAGCTTTAATATCAGATACGAATCCTTTGACCATCCAGCTTCATATCTAGAATGAACAGGAGGATCAACCATTACCCATCTTGAAGAACTAATGTGTGAAGTGTAGGATTGACGCAGACCTCATAAATGACGGTAGTAGCATCACAGTTCACACCATCTTTCTCAAGGATCAAAGTCCCAGTTCCATCATCTCCTTCCCAAATCTGAAATGCCTCTTTATCTGAAGAAGAGCCATGTACTCTCTGGATAGAAAGAGGCAAAGCTGGAGATTCACAGTCAATTGCAACAACAACTAGATATGATATATAAGCACAGCTTATTCACCTGCAAGAACGAATAATATGATACTCAAAAGGCACATTGAATGCGATTTTGATTAATGTCCATGATAATTGGATATTATCAATTAGCCAATCATATAGCGCCATTTCATTATCAAATTATTGTTTGAAACACACAATGAACAATGAAACATACTAGGAATGCTATCATACAGCAAACAGGATTAACCAATTCTTTGGAATGCTCAATCAAAGAACTATGAGACCACATATCATCAGTTTCGATATTAGTAGTTGCCTTTATATTTACCGAAATGTGAGTTAGGTGAAAAATGAAGTGGGCTCGAAAACTAAGAATACTGTTATGAGTCTATGATTATCAACTCACACTATACGGACGACTATCCTCATGAGTCTTGGAAGTTACTTTCATCTATACTTATCCCAAATTATTAAGGAGCTATGATTTCTGTTACCAAATGGAATGAGAAAATGCTTGGGAACGTCATATAATCATTGCATGTACAGTTATCTGTGCAGTAATATTTGAAAATCATAGACCAAAAGTAGGGTTTCCACTTTCTAGAATTGTCAATACTTCTGCGTTACCAATAAATGTATACGTATCTTGTTGGTTTCTACATTTTGCAAGTTATGAACCTCTTTGGATGTTGTTCTCTTATCTTCCAGAAATGACATAATTGACAAATGGATTGATAATATTGAGAATGAAGGACATCGAGTTGAATCCTCTAAGTGAACTTTCATGGGATTGTAGAGTATCCAGACATTTGATGAACACATTAATGATAGGATTATTCCTTTCTCTCCTTTCAATAGCAGAATCACTCAATTTCTA
>NW_014569411.1:0-27909 GCF_000743755.1 Blastocystis sp. subtype 4 | reverse complement strand
CCGTATGACTTCAAGTGTTCTTCCAGATGGTATACAACTGAATGAGATGACAGGAGAGATTTCAGGTATTCCAAGTACCTTAGGAGATCCTATTGATGTGAGTATTCAAGTATGGAATGAAGTGGGATCTGAAGAGACAATCTTGACTCTTGTTGTGAAGAGATTCACAATCTTGGCGATAGTATTGATGGTTATTGGTGGTGTAATCCTATTCTGTTTTGTAGTTTTGGTTATGGCTAAAATTATTTCAATGAAGAAGAGAACTCACGAGGGATCCTTGAAAACACTCGAGAGAAAACAGTACCAGAAGATTTGAACATGTTTCACAATCATTCATCTATAATCTGTTTGTTAAGAAATGTAACAAAGTATATTAGTACGAATTAGAGTTACTTGAGTTCTAATCTTCAAACCATTAAGTCGAAGAGAGGCGCATGTTAAGTAGGTAGAAAGACTTGATTATTATATTCTATCGAAGAAAAAAGATGTGAGTATGTTTCTCCGTTTCATCTATTCAATAAGATATATTTCTAAGTTAGTTTTCATTATGTTATCTCGTACTCTTTTTGCTACATCTCGTGTATTACCTATGTACACTATTAATTTACAGGCTTTTGCCACTGTTAGCGATGTTGCTGCTTGTAGCACACAATTTACTGATATTGTCAGATCTCGAACTTGTTGCCATAACTTTCTTCAAAAGGATGTTGATGATACTCTTCTGAACCACATCCTTTCGGAAACTCTTGTACACTATTTGCATGTTGTTGTTATGTGAAAGACAGCTCCTACTGCGAGAAACTGGCAACCTTACAAGATTGTCATCATGAAGGA
Source organism: Blastocystis sp. subtype 4 (assembly GCF_000743755.1). NCBI lineage: Eukaryota > Bigyra > Opalinata > Blastocystidae > Blastocystis > Blastocystis sp. subtype 4. The sequence goes on along the minus strand of NW_014569411.1, from coordinate 27,075 downwards.
TAAAAAGAATATTGCAAAATTAGCGGAATGCTGCGTCAAAGGTAACGCAAATGTGATTAATCAGGCAGCTGGAGTAGCCGTTTTCTTGGCTGATAGTGGTTGGTTGCTCTCTCTCAATTCTTATCATAGATCCAGTGAAATTAGCTGATGATTTCAAGAGTCTTTGGGAACAAGAAGGAAAAGATGGATCCAAGGTGACTAAGATGTTGAGTACCTTCAACCGCACAATCGGAAAGGGAGGACTCACTGGTTGGTTTAATGAACTCTTACTTAAGTTTGCATCCAAGAAGATGATAACTCCCATCTATCAAACAGGACTTGTAGATTTTGTGTATTTGTTGAGACCGTAGGAGTGGAGTACAAAACAGACAATATTCCCACTTGAGATGTTTGTTCTTTCCTGTCAAGCAAATGGATTGGCTACAGGTATCATGGAGGGATTTGACGGTCGCAGAGTTCGGGGTATTGTCGGCTGCTCAAAGCGTTATTCAGTGAGTGCTCTGGTTCCTTTTGGTTATCGCGATGAAAGCAAGTCTTCGAAGGCATCCATTCGTTATCCTTCGGGTATTGGTTGGGATTCGTGTTTATGCATAGAAACAATGGTTTTCAATGAGAAGTTTGGAAATCAGAGAAGTGGAATCCCTGTGTTGCAGCGTGAGGGTTAATCTCGATGTATACTTTGAGTATAATGATCTGCTATCATATTTTCTTTGTTGCTTTAGTAATGGGAGGTTTGTTGAGATTAATTTGACATTGTTTTTGTCATTCCACAAGTATTGTATTATCAACAATTCACAATATACACCATATGGAAGGGTCTATATCTGAGGTTAAAGAGAACTTCCGTCCATTGAAACGATACTTTCGTCAAAGAGCCCATTGTAATCCTCTGAGTCATAATGATACGTTTTCTTAGTAGAAATTGGACGTTGGATTGAACTTATAGTCCTCAAACTCCAGATGATATGGATTGGTCGGTTCACTTCCCCCAGTATTTTGACTCAAGTAGTGATGGAGTTTTTGTTTTCCATTAGAATTATCTCCTCAAGAACAAAACAAGAATGCTACAAAGTAGGAGTTTACTGGATAATGTGATGTAGACAAGTTAGCATTTTGGATGTTGGTTGTGGTTATGGCGGTTTGACAGGTATATATGAACGGAATGACTGATGGATTAGTGGCTCTAAGTACTATTCTGCCTGAAGAGTTGATCCTTGGTTTGGAGATTCGTATGAAGGTGACTGAGTATGTTGATTTGCGTATCAAGAATTTGAGAGAAGAGAATCCTGGTCAAGTGGAAATAGAAGATTTCTCTTATAAGTAGTATCAGAATGTTTCTGTAATGCGAACCAATGCTATGAAGTATTTAGCGAACTATATTCGAAAAGGGCAGTTATCGAAGATGTTCTTCTGTTTCCCTGATCCTCACTTTAAGGAGAAGAATCATCGTCGACGTATTATATCGTAGTTAACTCCATAACACTATCAAGAAATAGGCAAGTCTTATTATCTGAGTACATGTATTATCTTCAACCTGGAGGTATTCTCTATACAATCACAGATGTCGAAGATTTGGCATTGTGGCATAAAAAACAATTAGAAGATCATCCTGGATTTGAACTATTAAGCGAAGATGAATTGAAAGGAGATAGTGTGGTGGATGCAGTTTATCACTCTACTGAAGAAGGAAAGAAGGTAGAAAGAAATCATGGAAAGAAATTTCTCTATGCTGCTCGAAGGAAAGCGAATGATGAGTGTGTGGATAGTATGCTTTGAGTTGTTTGTTCAACTTGAGTCCTTTTACTATAGAAGGTATCTTACTTGTATCCTATGAATAACATGAAAAGTAGTCATTAACAAACAGTCACTTCAACTAAAGAGACGCTTTCTTTCGCATCTTCTCCATCTTCATCCTCTCTTTCAACACTTCAAACACTCCAATATACTTAGTTTCCTACAAATCACTTCTGTTATCATCCACTTACCAATTCCTTCGAGTAAGTCTCTTCCTTCTCCTCAACCAAATGACTTCCTTCAATCTTCTTTGTGAAATAACGGAAAAATGAAATCTGATTGGGCTTAACCAATGTTATCACTTCTCCTTCTTTTTCTATCGATTAAATTGGCATATTTTGTCTACGAGCACGTGCCGTACGACCTGAACGATGAATATACGTTTCCGTATATTTTGGTACATCATAGTTGATAACCGCGGTTATTCCAGGAATATCGATACCTCGAGCAATTGTATCAGATGATATCAGAATACGTTTGGAACCCGTCTGAAAAGCCTTCATTGTCTCTGAACGTTGTTTGGATGTTAGTTGAGAAGAATACTCAGCAAGAGAACTAGCATCTTCGAGCATCAATTGAAGGAATACGAAGACTCTGGATAATATACCTATCCATGTCATTACCTGTGAACAGTATCAATTCCATTACAGAAAACAAGCACCTTTTTGTCAATTCCAGAAATCATCTGATTAATGACAGAGTATAATACCAGGGGTTTTCGAACCGCTTCCACGACATAATAGCGTTCATGCAGACCAGCAGGAACAGTAAACACATCTATCTAAAAACAGACATGAATGCCTACTCTTCGAACTCATTCCCTTAGTGGTGTAAACAAGCAAATTGGACAATCGCAACTTCTGGATATTGATATTGCTCTCACTGTTCAGAGTTGCTGATAGTAACAGTTTCCGAATTCCCCGTATTTCTGGAATCGATCCATTCTCAACTGTAGAACGATTGCAGCTGCTCTGGAGGCGATAAACACCATCAACACGTTGGAACGAGGATGAGGGAGTTTCATCGAGTCGACTATAGAGCTAAAGGTGATTGTGTGTGTTGATTATATACAACATGAATCCAGTTATCAAAGGATTGTAACAGCAATTTGTCTGCTTCATCTACAACCAAATACTGGAGATTCTGAATGTTGAAGGAAGGATTTGTTTTTATGTATTCAACTAGTTTACCAGGTGTTGCAATCACAATATCCACATTCTCGTCATTGTTCAATACATCCAACTCATTAACGTACTCATCTGTGAGTGAATGAATATGATAACACTAAACCCATCCAATAATCATTTTCATTATAATGTAAGGAATCATGCGCTTCTTGTCCAACAATTACACCCACATGCAAATCTGTTCCCTTTGTATATGCATCAAAAGTTAATTTCGCCTATTTGTCATAAGCAACAACAATCCAGACTTGTTGAACCAAGTCTCGTGAAGGAACCACAACCAATGCACGGATACGAGGCACAATTCGGTTCATCAATGCCTGAATAATAGGAATCACATAGACCTAAGAGAATAAATCAATCACTAGTAATAACACTTACAAGTGTCTTTCCACTTCCAGTTGGGGCACAAATCGTCACATCACGAGCAATACCACACTTATCACCTATAAAGAACCTCCATGATTCATAACCCACAATCAAGGATCTGTGGAATGGCTCGGGTTTGAATCTCAAAGAACTCTTGGATTCCCTCATTCTGCAGATTCTGTCGCAAAATCGGACTCAGTTTCCACTGATTACAGGCTTCGTCTACCGTCATTGCGACGTCCATCGACACCTCTTCAATTTCCATGACAATGATCCGAAAATGAAGTCTAAATGAAGGGAATTGTGTCATTGTTCTCTAAGCAATGCTTCTTTTATTCCTTTTTCTTGTCATTTTAGTAGCTACTGCGACTGTTGAAGAGAACATCCCTTCGTTTGATGCTTTTGTTCGTCGATTTGGAAAACAGTATAAAGACGACGAATATGGGTACTAATAGATGCCAAACGTAACGAACTAGGGATCGACGAGCGAATTATGCTTCCAACACCAAGCGAATGATTCGTGCGCAAAAGTTGTCTGGCATGACGCTTGCGATGAGTTACTATTCGGATTACTCTGAAGTACGATTTCGTAAGCTCCTCATCAGCAACATCGACTACTCAAACTTTCAATTGAGTGATTTTGAGACACCGTCTCCTGAAGATCCAAGTGATAATACTGATATTTCTTGGAATGAACTAATACCAAAGAAGGTGAATGTGGATCCCTTTTTGAAATGTGCAAGTTCGTGGGCCGTTGCAGTCACCACATATATGTACATGAAATACAAACAGGCCGATCCACTCTGGACAGTGAGTCAGAATCACTTTGATTGATCTTTAGGATCATTTTTCTGTCCAACAATTGCTGGACTGTGTTGTAGACAGAAAAGCATCCAATCCTAATACATGTGAAGGTGCTTCCATTGATAGTGCTCTTCGCTATGTATTTGAGAAGGGTATCTGCTTAGAAAAGGATTATAATCCATATTCTGGTACAAAAGAGAAATGTATTCGAGTCAATTGTAACAGGGTTCGCTCCTCCTCTTTCTATCATTCTTAGTACTATATTAAGTTCTATAAGCGGGTTTATCCATCTCTTTCTTCTCTTTTGCATGAATTACACCAAGGTCCTATTATATCTTCAATTGGCGTCAATCCAGATATTCTCCAGTTTTATGTTTCTCAATTTAATGGAAATATCAACATTCTTCATGGTCATTTCCATCGATTGTTCATCTCAGGAATTCTCTCAGAATATTCTCATTCATCTTCACCTTCGTTTCTTACTCTCACAGTTCCTCATCTTCATGAAGAGTCTCGATATCTTCATATTGAAGTTCCTACTAACGTCAGTGATTCTGATTTCACTCATTTTGCTTATATTGCTGAAATCGATCCTCTTCCTCCACTTCAACATCGTTTTGAATGTACTTCTTCCATTTTTCCTGTTTTGTAGATAGCATCATGGATACTGATTCTATCGACTCTCTCATTACACAGAGTCATTGGATTGTACCATGGTCCTCCACACTCTATTCATCATGGCAATTCTGGGGTAGATGTGATAAGAGAGTATCATGTAGGGATCCATCAGATTGAATTGGTTGAATTCTTTACAGAGGCGCAAAAGGGATTGGCGCAGATTCCTTCATTCGATCGTATAGGAATTTGAGTGATATTCTAAAGTAGATGGTGATCGTGATCAATGTCAACTCAAAGTCATTCATCTCACAGGACTGTATCCTATGGAATGTCCATATCGTGATATGATAGAATCAAATCAGAATGATGATGTTGATCCTGATGAGGGGATGGAGAGTAATCAGAGTTTATGTCAGTTGAACTCAACTGTACTTGCATTATTGAGTGATATTATCGAACTCTGTACTACGATTGAGAGTATTGAATTGATTGGTGAGACTGAAGAAATGAATTGATTGTAGACCAGTCCTTCAATTCCTCTCAAATTCTATCATTCCTGCAATTCATTGTTCATCTCGTACCTTCACATCCTTATCTACAACACATTGATGTGTCTGGAAGTTTTGTCAGTGAACTGCATTCAGAGAAATTATCTCGCGTTCTTGAAGCATTGACCAAACAACACATTTCAGTGGAAGGCGTGAATCTGATTCCAAGTAGTGTTCATTTCCATTGATGACTGAAAGAATATGCTTCTAATGATTATGTCACATTTTCACAATTCATGAATCGAAACCCACCTCGAATTCTCATTTACAATCGTTTTCACTGTGTTATCAAATTGAGCTATAGAATCTATTCATGAATCCACTTTAGTGTTAATGAAACGATTTTCACCCATGCGACAAGCTTCCAAAGTAATTATCACTAATGCTTGTTCTGGAGTGGTTTGTTCCTTCTTTTCAAAACGAATGGCGGAAATTTTCAATTCGTTTCCTCACTATTATCTTCGGGTTCTTGATCTCAGTAGTATTTGTCTTTACATTCTGTTCTCTTTCTAGATGATGGAATTACAACCGAGGGAATCTTTCGAATTCTCTTAGCAGTGAAGAATTATCCTCGGTTGACTTCTCTTTCGTTTGATCGTATGCCTTGTTCTATTCTACTACGGATAGGAAATTTGATTGATGATTCGTTTTATCAACCATTCAAGGTGTTCATTCAGGATAGTCTTATTTTCCCTTCTTTACGGCGGATTAGTTTATTAGGTATTATTTGAATACAGACTTTTATAACTAGAGAATCCTATTTCTGCTACCACTTGTACGATGATAAAAGAAATCTTTCTAACACAGTATGATCGAAGTACTGTAGTTATTTGCTAATTTGATTTGTTTTTTACGATTTTTAAATGATCCAGATTTGGCGGCAAGATTGGAGGGGATAGAATTGTTTTGCAAAATGGGAATTAAGGGTCTTTCGAAGCTGATTAGCACATATGCTCCACGAGCAATGAAAGAAGTTGATCCGAAGAAATATACTGGTCGATTAATCGCTATTGATGCCAGTGTCATGATTTATCAATATTTAGTATCTACAGATATTGATTTTCTGATTCGTAGGTTGCAATTCGCACAAATTCGTCGATGAGTTCCTTGATGCTTACAAATTCTGAGGGCGATGTTACGAGGTAAATGTTTTTGTGTCATAATCATTTTAGTCATATTCAAGGAGTTCTTTCGAAGACGATCAAGATGATGGAGGATGGATTGAAACCAGTATTTGTATTCGAAGGTAAACCACCAGAAATGAAACGAGGAGAGGTGATCGTAGTAACTATGGGTCATGACTAGCTTGATAAGAGAAAGGCAAATCGTGAAAAGGCAGAAGAAGAACTGAAGACGGCTCAGGAAACCGGAAATGAAGAGGATATCGAGAAACTTAGTAAACGAGTTGTCCATATGGATTCTTCTCACATCGTTGGCTTTTCGTAAGAATTATGACATTAGGATGATTGCAAAACATTGCTCAAGCTGATGGGAATTCCAGTTGTCGATGCAGCCTCTGAAGCTGAATCTCAATGTGCCGAGCTTGTGAAGAAGAAAGTTGTATGGGGAATGGCAAGTGAAGATATGGACAGTTTGACATTTGGAGCACCATATCTGTTACGTCATTTAACAAAGAGCCAAGGAGGAAAGAAGGATCAAAGTGGTGTGATTGAAGTTGACTTGGCTGCTGTTTTGGAGGATATGAAGTTAACGCAGGAAGAGGTAAGAGAACGAATACATGGTGATTGCTAGTTTGTGGATATGTGTATCCTCTGTGGTTGTGATTATTGTGATACAATCCGAGGAATTGGCCAAGTGAAGGCATATCAATTCATACAAAAGTATCATACCATTGAGAAAGTACTTGAAAATCTTCCTGATAAGTATTCAGTAAGGAGAATAGGAAGGATATGAGTGATAGGTTCCTCCTAATTGGCCTTACCAAGAAGCAAGAAGATTATTTACATCTCCAGAAGTTACAGATGCTCAGAATGTCACAATTAAGTTTACTAGTATTGATAAAGATGGATTACGATCGTTTTTGGTCAATGATAAGGGATTCAATCCAGATCGAGTGAATTCATATATTGAACGATTAGAAAAGGCGAAAGATAAATGTAAGCAAAGGCGAATGGATTCTTTTTTCACTGTGAAATCGACTTCATCTTCACAAAAGCGAAGTCCTCCTCCTGTAACTAAGAAGAGCAAAAGTTCAAAGAAATGTATTCTTTGTTGAACAAACACTCCATGGATCTATGTTGAATTGATTTTCTTTGTTCCTTTCTTTTCCACTTTTTCTTTCTTTGAAGTCTTTTCCTTCTTTTCCTCTTTCGGTTTCTCTTCCTTGACAGTTTTTTTCTTGTCAAACAATTTTGCGATTCCAGTCTTCTTCTGCTCAATTTCCTTCACACCGACATAACTTCGCAAAAGTTTGATCTCTTTTGCCCATCCATGATTCGGACCATATTCATTCTGTCCCCAAGGAGTCTCCAGAATTAACGGAATTCCTCGAAGAGCATCACAATTCATAATTTGACGGAAAGTATCGAGTCCTAACTGTCCTTCTCCCAGAGGCTGATGAACATCCCGATTAGATCCTAATCCTCCCGTAGAATCATTCAAATGCATTGCTTTCAAATACTTCAATCCAATTACCTCATCAAAATCCTTTACCATCTTCTCAACTCCATTCTTCTTCGTCAAGTCGATTCCACTTGCAAATGCATGACAAGTATCGATACAAACACCAATTCGATCCTTGTTCTCAACAGCATCAATAATGCTCTTCAATTCACGGAAATCAACACCAATTGTTCCACCTCCTCCAGCTGTATTTTCAAGAACTATTGTCATATACGATGTATGTGAATGAATATGATTGATCGCTGATGCAATTCGTTTGATCGACTCCTCTTTTGTGCATTTTCGGGTTGTAGATCCTGGATGGATATTCAGATACATTAATCCAAGCTTTTCAACACGTTTACACTCTTCTAACATTGAAGCTTGAGCTTTCTCGAATAGAGAGTTGTCAGGTGTTCCTATGTTACAAAGATAACTACCGTGGGGAAGAATATGCTTTGGCTGAATATCTACGAACAAAGGTATGATTCACCTCTACTGTACTTCTTCATATTGGCTTTGAACTTTTCAACCACATCATCTGCAATTGGTTTTATTGCCCATTGTCGTTGGGATCTAGAATTCAAAACACGTTATCATAAGAACTTCAAAAAGAGTGCGAATGCATTTGCCCCAATCAATGAAGCATTTTCAACAGCATTGAAAACACCACCAGCTGAACTCACATGAGCTCCAATGTAGTATGGAGCTTTTTCTTCATTTGAATCCTCTTTTTCTACATCAATCAGAATGCTATTTCCATATTCTACTCTCTTTCACAACATCAACATCCTTTTCCTCTGTCTTCACTTCTTTCTCTTTAACTACTGAGCTCATAGACTACAAATCACCCAAGAATCAAACAGCAACAGAATGAATGTGACATTCCTGGAAGTATACAGGCAAACGATTTCTCCATATCCCAGAAACTCCTAGTACAGATATCCTTCGAAACAAAGCAAACATGGAGAATCGTTGTGAAACAAACACCCCTTCAACTACATTCCACACAATATCTGTAACATGGGAAGAACGGAAATCTTCGTAGCACTATTAAAAAACTCGATAGTCAAGTCCCTAAACTTCACTATAGTCTCTCATTCCTACTTCTTTCCATGAATAATCAATATATTCGTCCCAGGAAGATTCTCAATCTGACTTACAGAAGCTAGATCAATCTTCTTTGTCTTTCCCTTGAATAACCCTTGTTTGCGTTCCCACTCAATCTATTCATGACTTCATCAATCATCACCAACAAAATTGTCATCACCAACACTGTACACAGAAACAGTTGTGATATGCTTCTTTCCATTCGAGCATACCTTAGCACAGCGAATTCCTTCACTTAACCGATTCAACATCCGATTCCATTCTACCAATGATATTTGGTATTCCAAAATTACCTTCCACATTTGTCTTATATGTATTCGTTGTCTCTCTCAGCTGATTCTCTTCTTGCATAATCTCTAATTGCTGCCTTGTTTCTCCTGGACCCAACACATTTACAACAGGTTCACAGACTTCTTCGGGAGTTACATCGTTATTAGATACATCAAATGGATTGACGCCTATCTGCTTCTGTTCCGCTGCACTAGGTAACTTCGAGAAGGAATCATCACTGGATTGATCGAATGGATTTAACTGAGTCTCTTTGAATTCCGAGTCAAAAGGATTATGACTAGGTTCTTCTGGGTCTGATTCTACTTCATCGAAAGGATTCTTGGTTCTCACGGGGATTTCATCTTGTTCACTGGACTCCTCAAATGGATTCAACTTGCCTGTGGAAACTTCCTCTTCTTCAGAATCCACATCAAATGGATTCAATCTGACAGTTGAAGTCGACCTATCCAAAGTAACACCTATTTCTTGCACTTGTTTTGCCGGATTTTGGTCCAATTTCTGGAGTACCTCTTCTTCTGATCCAAATGGATTGGTGATCCGTTGCTGAGTAGGGAAGAATGAAGGAACCGTAGGAGTGACTGAGTCAAACGAGACCTCAGCATCAAACGGGTTGATGTTCAGGTCATCAGTGAGACTGAGTGATAGTGTGGGGAGAGTAGGTTCAGATGGCTGAGTGGCTGAACTCCGTGGTGAATGAACTGTGGAGAGCGGTACAGGTTGTGACGAGGATGTGTTGAGTGGCTTAGAAGAGAAGGATTTGGGTGATGAAATGATTCTAGAAGAAGAGAATGAATGGAGTGATGAGACTGTCTGAGGTAAAGTGTTGAGTGATCTGGATGAAGAGACTGGATTTGATGAGGAAACTGGAAAACTCCTCATCGTTTCTTCTCTCTTCTTCCTCTCTTCCTCCTCCTGTCTCTCAACTTCCATTCGTTTCTCAGCTTCTTTCACTAATCTCTCCTCTTCCTCTCTCCTTACTACTTCTCTCTTCAATCGTTCTTCTTCTGCAAGACGCTTCGCTTCTGCTTCTTGTCTCTGTTCCATAACGCGAGCAGCAATCTTAGCTTCCTCTTCTTGTCGGCGATGTCTCTCTTCTTCTTCATGTCGCTTCCTTGCCTCATTCTTCTGACGAATTCGTTGTAACTCAGCAGTAATACGCAGCTGTTCCTTGCGTTGTCTCTCTTCATCTTCTTCTCGTTTCTTTTGTTCTTCAGCTAATCGATCAGCCTCTGCCTGTTTCTCTAATCTCTCAATTTCTCTCTTCTCTCTTTCCTTCCTCTCCTTCTCTTCCTTCTCTCTCTCCAGTCGTCTCTTCTCTGCCCTTTCTCTCTCCTTCCTCATCTGTTCCTCCTTCTCTCTCTCCAGTCGTTCTCTCTCCATTCTCTCTTTCTCTATTCTGTCTCTCTCCATTTTCTCTCTCCTCAATCTCTCCACAGCCTCTTTCACAACTCTTTCCCTCTCAGCCTTCTCGCTTTCCTCTCGCTCTTTCTCCATTCTCTCCTTTTCTTCCTTCTCTCTCTGCAATCTCTCTTTCAATTCCTCTAACCGTCTCTTTTCCTCCTCCAGCTCAGCTAATGCTTCCTCCTCCCTTCTACGAGACTCCTCTCTGCGATTCCTCAGTTCTTCATCCAACCTCGCTTTAGCATTCATTTCAGCTCGTAATCGATCCGCTTCGGCACGTAGTGCTGCTTCCTCCTCTTGAACTCGATCTCGTGAATACGACGCATTTATACCTTCTCGTCTTCGACGGCGCTCTTCACGACGTATCCGACGGGATTCTTCTTCATTAAGCTCCGATCCAACAGAAATCTATATATCACGTACATAGTTATTCAAAACATTTTCAGATAATTCAGAAATGGAATAAGGTGTTGACTGACATGTACTAGTACTAGTTATAAACAAGAGATCGCTAACACACACTCTTTCAATTCCATTTCATTCAGTTCTCTTCCTGTATACATATCAAACATAGTTCCAATCACCTATACATCAAATCAAGCGAACCAATCATATACTCGATCTCGATCCGCCTTCGACGCTCTACAAGTTCTCTCGTGAGATTGCATTTCCATTTCCGTTACTGCTGTACCACATGCCTTACACAAACCATAGAGTTCATCTTCAAGGTAGTGCATTCTAGAGTCATAATCACTATAATACTCTTACTCTGCAACCGAAGAACCCTAGAATACGCGAAAACAAATGACAACCGTTTCGATTGAACAGTCGTCAATATCGTCTGATTCCCGGTATTACGTATAACCAGGTCAAGTACAGATTCTCAACAAATGACAGTAACAAACAAAACAACATTTCTCAATCAACCCATACCAGTTATCATGGTCAAACTTGATTTCCTTCACACGAATTCCTTCCACAGTACTAAACAACCATTCCAATTCGCCTTCAGCAAATAGATGATAATACCGATCCAATTTCACTTCCTCACCCAATTCAGATGGTGTAGTCCATCCCACCATTACCTCTTCATCTACCTGAACAAATTTCGTTTCCCTTTTATTCTTCGGAATTCCATCCACTGCCCACACTACAATCAATGCTTGTCCACCCGATCGCAACACACTGACAAGTGATAGAAGGAAACGTCTTCGTAAACTATTTGTGGAAAGATGATGCAAAACAGCAACACAAATAACAAAATCAAACGAATTAGAACGATATGGAAGGAACAAACCATCCACAAGAGCAACTTCATAGGCACGGTCTCTACATATCTTCAACAATTCTTCACATCGATCACAACCAATCATTGCCACTTTCTTTTCCTTGTTAAAGTAGTCCAGATATTTGCCGTTACCACAACCAAGATCTAACACAATAGAAGAAGCTGGAATCGTATCCAGAAATTCTCGAACACACGACCATTTGGAAAATCGAGTTCTGGAGAAATGAGAACTAATTCTGTCATACACCTAATTGTCACTTCTTTGTTATTCTATTACCTGATATACATGTTCTTCCTCCAGCTTCGTTGGTTTGCTCTTCATTGTGGATTCTTTCAGTCGATCGATACAATGATCAGGATAGATGCAAGTACAAGGTGTTTTCCTCTTCTATTCCTTATCGATTTCAAGCACACCTACCTCAACAGTAACAAACAGTATACTTCCTTCACTTGTCTTCACAATAACTGATTTGGTGAACCGAATTCTCGAACTCACTTGGATCCAATCATGAACCACGTCCGATGTCCAAACCCGACCACTATGTTGACATCGCACTGACCATGGATTCGAATCCAATGTTCCTAACACAAAACTGTCACCCCACAGGTTGTGAGGTAAAGAGAGAGAAATGGAAGTTTTATTGAAAACGAGAAGAGTATCGTATGAAGTAGACAGTTGGTTATTCAACAGAGAGAGAAACGAGATGAGACATGGAGGACTCATTGAATCGATTGGAATTGTGATAAATTCGGATTCCTTCATTGTTTCACTGAGTATCGAACGCATTTGGGAATACAGATTTGTGAGTTCCTTGGGAGGTACAATCTTCTCAGCCTCTAAAGATCACATTGACTCAACTCCATCACTCTGACATAAATAGAACGATAATACATCAGATTTGCTATTGTCCATTCGATGGACATCACAATACTCTGCATGAATAGAAAAAGGGTTTCCATAACCCTTATCAAACAGTTCCTTAACATCTCTTGCAATATCAACAGACTCAAAAGTAACAATTGCCTGATTCTCGCTACAAGTGAAATCAAAACTCAAATTCATACTTGGAATCAAAACTACGAATCGTAGTATTGCAACCATGAAACAAAGACTTCAAACTCTCCTCATCGGGAATTTTGACGCCATCTATTGACTTCCATGAACAAAGAAGTACTTTTGTAGGGAGTGTAGATAGAGCAATCTCCTTATCGCTCATTCTATGTTCATTCGGCAAACGCGGTATAACCCCGTTGGCGCAACTTCAAGAATTTTCAACAAACAATCCACACAGTTGTATCTTCATAAACTATTCTTTTTACACAATGGTAGTCTGGACAATGCTCCGTTAATTTCACCATCAACTCAGGAGAACGGAAGATTCGAATGAGAAGTTCATAGATTCTCTTTTCATCAATAGAATGAGCTCTAGAATCATTACTCCAAACAGATCACCATTACGGATATTTGCTGAATCGACAGATATAGAGACAATGAACCAAATTCAACAACAAAGTACTATCTGGCATATACGAATAGCTACGTTTTATTCATTTTAACCACATCCTCACATGATCGAGTTCACTTGAGGAAGAAGGAAATTGCGAATTACTCCTCCCACAGTCACCAAAATAGTCACATACAATCCTATAATCCCAACACTACCCAACATGCCGATTTCATCTGCTACAAGAGCTACACTGATTAAATCTCTTCAGTCAGTTACAATTCAACACTGGATCATTAACAACCCATAACTCTAAAGTTGATCCTAATTCTGTCACATTCCATGCAGTACTAGAACGAATGTTCCAGACAAGCTGACCTTCAGAATCAGTTTGCATACGCATCTACAGTACAATAATCCATTCATTCTTACAGCAATAGAATTGAACTGAGATGCATCTTTGTCAATGAACTGAACCTTATCACTGGACGAAAGATAAAATAAACGAGGGAAACTGAGTATAAGATATGATACAAATCCCTACAATTTCGGAATCACCAATTCTGTTGAATTTAATTGAAGGATCTTTTGTAACTCCATAAATCATTAAGATTTCCCCAATTCCATAAAGAATAAGGATATTTACATTGTTGATGATTCAATGAAACTTCACAGGATCCTCGTGTTTGTTTCGTGTCCTTAAAATTATTCTCTCTCTACAGGCACACAGTCGGATTAGTTCGTTCAAACAGAATATCCATTCGCATCCGAATCGAGGTAGAATCCTGCAATTCTTCAATCAGTTCTTTAATAAGATAATCACTCACTTCCCAATGCATCAGGGAAGATGATGGAGATTGAATGATTTGTGCTGCCGATTGCCATGCATCATTCAATACAGATTGCTTCCTATGATACAATTCTTCTGTGAATAGATTGGACCAGGCCTCAAACTCCGAATGAGGAATGATGTGAGATGTGAATAGATGATCAAACTGCAAAATTGGAATTGTGTAATTGGGACTCTATCATTGACATAGAGTGATTAAACATACGATCAAAGAGAAACTGATTGATGTCGATTGCACTGGATTCTGAACGAGAACTGGAGATGATGATGAGAACAAGAGAAGAGGGAATACAAGAAGAAGCTAACTGAAAAGATACCAAAATACCCTACAATTATGCCAATCAACAATAACCCTCCATTTGTGGTTTTCTCTTTCGGAGGTCGCAGTTCGGCTCGTGCATACAACTCATCACTCTCACGTTGTTCACTCTATTCATTACAATCTAATGACAAAAATACTCCATATTTTGCATCATACAGAATTCTGTGTATTTCTTCAATACAGAACCAATTGCTCATATCCAGTACTGTTTTTGTTGTCACCCACTCTAAGAGCGTATTCATCTCGTAGATAAATGGAATCGACACATAAACCTATGTATCAGCATTCTTATCAGAAACAACCAAATATGATAAATGTCCAATAAGACTAGTATCTTCTTTCACTTTGTCAAGGATTCGATTTGCTTTGAGTGGATAACTAGAATGACAAAAATCATAACTATTTCTACCCATAACGAATTTGGAGTGAAGAATAGAATAGATAAAGGAGTTGAAGGAGAATATAAAAAAGAGCGAAGATATTATCGTCCCAATTCTGATAACTGTGATAGGGTACAATAATAACAAAATACCCCTATTATGTTAAGTCATTCAATAATAGCTTGAAGTAAGGATATAATGATACAAATTGCATATACACAATGAAAAACATACTTAGCAACAATATCCATCTTAAATTGAGAAGAAGTGATAATGATGTACCTTAAGACTCAAATACTTATCAGTCACAATAACAAGCACTGATATAATAACAAATATAACAGTAGAAGCTTGTAGTTGGTTATTGAATATGTTATTTCCATACTCAGAATAATGATTGTCAAGAGACTACTAATACTGATATGAAAGGATATGCGACGATTGACAGCTCTGGAGATAAACAATAGAGAATAGATAAAGATGATAAATTGAATGACGACTTGATGCCTGGTCATCAACTCCTCTAATCAGTCTTACCATAAATAACTACGGCCTATACGACATGGAGCCTATGATAGATAAGGATACCTATACAGTACTTCAAGATAAGTCGAGATAATATGATTGAATGGAGTCTTCTCTAACAATCGTGTGATGAATGTACTAGAATTGAGAGTAACTGATTCTCATACTGTTCAATTGAATCATCAAAACTACTCTCCAATGGATCAGATTCTTCGAGTTGCTGCTTTTCATACTCCTTCTGAGACTCAGATAGGAGGTTGACTGAATGAATTCCTCTGATCTATGGAATGAGATGAAATGAACACTCTCACAGATAAGAAGAGTTTGTAAGAGAATAGGAGAAGAAGAAGAATGAAATCCCAAATGAGACTTGATCCTCTTGGAGGAGCGTTCTAATGAAGGAACAATATGAATGGAATGAAACTGGATATGTAAATAGAATCAGTCTTATACATGGAATAAATAAACAACGGTTGAAATTGATCTGGAATGAATTTGGTATCACAGTATGGTGATAAGTGTAATTCCCAAATGCCTGAGTCTTGAGGTGTTGTTTGACAAATCAATGGAGTTTGGATAATGAATCGAATGCCCATACTTATCAATACAATCCAAATAGCTGAATTCAGATAAGTGTGAGTGAATGAAAGAGGGGAAATAAACCCGAAAACAAACAAATGAATGGAATAAATAGCAGTGAGGAGATCTCCTCGTAAGAGTAATAAGAAGCTAAGATATAACACAATACACCATTCAAAATGTGATAAAGACATTCTATCATAATAACAGAATGGTAATGATTACTTTGTTGTCAACCATGTCTGAGTCGAATTCAAACGATTCTTCCAGTAATCATTCCATTGTTGTTTCCAATTCTTTTGTTCATTACAATTCAAAACATTCAACTAGAGAAGATTATACAAGGAGAAAATACCTTATCCGAAGAGAATGGTAACAAAGGATTCATTATAGTGAATACTGGGTTCCAATTCTCATCATGAACATTCTGAAGTGCTAATGTATGTGTTAAACCAGTCTCTGTTAAGTACTAATATTATATCAATCCAAATACCAACTACGATCACTTGAAAATAAGTAATAGATTGGAGTTGAAGAAGAGAGACATCACAAATATGATTGAATGGAATGTACAAATTTAGAGCTTTTTTTGGACTGATAAGTTGGATATAACGATCATTATAATTCATAATTACATCACATAGTTCCCCGTGGGAAATACTTGATGTGTCTTTGACGAACTGACCATAACATACACCATGGAAAGAAGGAATATCCCTATGAACTGGTTCAACTTTTATATCCACTTCTGAGATGGATTGAGAATCCTTAGTACTCTCCAAACTAACTGAATTATTCTCATGGTTTGTAGCTTCAAATCTAACATTCTCTTCAGGGATTTCATAGAATGTAGAATCATAAGAAGATGAAGGAGAGAAATACAAAGTCTCTGATTTGGAGAATGATGAGTCACTCTCTTCATTCACCTCATTCTCGTCATCCTTATCAGTTTTCTCACTCATTCCTTCAATCCTCTCATCAATCCCTTCACTCACTCCTTCTCTCTCACATTCTACTCCCACAATAACTCTAACCGGAGACGTAATCTTAAGCTGATCATATACACAATGAATCTAATCAATTATCCACTGTTCCCTCACACACATTTAGAACCATTTCTTTATTCGGAGTTAACCCACGTACTTCTACTCTTACCCATCCTTTCTCCTTCTCAATTTGCAAAGAATCAAGACCAAAGAAGTAAGAGACAATTTTTTCATTCATCTTCTCACAACACTCAATCACAACACCTGTCAACTCATCCAAAGGGGTTGACAGTGGAAACTCCAACACCAACAAACAAGTAAAACCGTCAATTCGAACTGCTCGAAGATTCTCAGGAGATTGATACAATGAAACTCCCACTACAATGAAACTCCTTATTTCATTATTACTCTCTTTATATACAGTATTCTCAACAATAAGGACCTGACCTACAACTGATTGTACTTTCGACTGCAATCTCGTTTCCTTCAATCGAATCTCTATGCTAAATGTCTCATTCTTTCACTACCTCGTTCTTGCTCCCTTCTCTCACAAATTAGTCCTTCCATTAATCCCTTCATTTGTTCCTTTGAATTCTTCATTGCTGTCAACAATGATTGATAAGATGAATGATTAATCATCAGATCCTATGATATACAAGAATCACTGGTCATACATAAAGAGACAATACTATCAAAAGGAGGGAATAGTAACCCATTGCAGAATAACTGGAGAAATAATGGCATTCCACAATCTGACCTTTTTCTATGTGAACTCCATCACCCAAACACATAGCTCGTCCATCAAACAAATCACTTCTGAATTTGTCAATTCCAAAAACATGTAATAATGTTCTCCAGAATGCATTCATTGAATGGAGTTCTGGGAAGAAAGGGAGTTGGAAGAGACACAAACAGACAACAAAACCAAAAAGACAGTATTGAATGATATGAAGAGAATAAGCAGTAATCCTATTCGTATATCTAAAATGACAGACAATAAGCTTGGTTACATTCCATGGAATGAATAGAGAAGTGGAAGAAGTGATGGTAATGAGGATGCCTTAAGTGAAGTTATGAAGAGAATAAACAGGAAGAGTTCATTCATGACTGAAAACAGACCGAATTTTGTCTATCCAATCATCTATTCGATTTATCTTTACTTCATTCTTAAGTGATTGAGATGAATTCTGACTTCGTGTAGTCATGACAACAGCAAGGAAGAATTCAAGAAGATCAATCATGAGCGAAGTATAACAGTATTCAGACATCAAGAAGAAATGATTCCATGAGGGAGATAACGAAGTAGAGATCCACTGATCTATGAATCAAAGAAGCATTGTATAAAAACAAGGCTGCAATGATACCCAGAGAAACTCAATCAAAGACCAAATAGCCAACAGATTCCGAGTTACAATGGACTTCTGTGAAAAGAGTAGAATTGATAGGAAGAGAAGGTTCATGAGTGATGATACTGTTTGAGTACCTGCTATCAATTATCCAATTCACAGATAATCACCTCCAATCGTCATCAACCCCAATAACAAACAAGATAAAATGGAATTCCAATAATCATAACATAAATGAACACATTTCTTCAACCCCAAACTAACAGTTGTTCGAATCCTCCTCCATTCTTGTTTTCTCTTCATTCCTCTCATTAATCTTTCCTTTTGCTTGTGAATCTTGCTCAATCGCTTTGATGCCTTCTCCAGTTCACCTACTCTCTTCTCCTGATCAGCCAGAGTGTCACTCCATTCTCCTGACGATAAGTCTTTCAATAACTCTTGTTCTTCTTTCTCAAGCTGTGTTGATTCATCTTCCACTTCAACTACTTCAACAGGAGAACAAAAATGAGATCGAATATGAAAGAGAGAATGGATCCAATTCTTTGAAATATGATCAGAATTAACCCAATTCATAATCAGTGTGAGACCTATAATAATCATGGAACTTCGCATCAATAATGTCTTATAGTGAACCACTTCTCGGAATTCTTGGGACCAGAATGTAACAGTTTCAATGGGAGTAGCAAATGGATAGGATGAGCATACACCCAGAATCCTATGTTGTCACAGAATGAGTCAACAATACTCTAATAGAAGTTGAACACGATGAGAACAGGTAGAGAGGAACGAGAATGAACCAAGGGATTGAATCACACTGAAGATAAACACGGGGATCATGAGATAGTGACCACATTGTTTCCAAGGATAATCAGATCGCAGAATGAAGAACTATGAATGAGATGGTAAAGACATTCATACAATCAGGAAGAAAAGAATTAAAAAAGTGACAATATTGGGCATTGCAGAAATACAAGCAAGAATTCCAGCAATACAAAGCTATTATGGAAACACAGAAACATACATACAACATGAACAAATCGATCAAAGGAAGAATAGGCTGGTTTAGGAGTGACTGATTCAATGAGTGGTTCTGTTAACGGATTGGATGATGATTTGAATGAATTGGATTGAGTATAAAGATAAAATGAATAGTATTTGATAAATAAGGGAGCTAGATAACTGAACACACGTCCTGATTGATGATCTTCCTCTAATTATGATTCATACCGTGAATCTGGACTTAGTGAATGAATCGATTTATATAGTCCCCATTCTATTGAAGAGATAATGGAAGGAAGATGAATAGTGAGTGAAGTGAAATTTAGAAGGACAGATGACGTGGATAGAAGGAGAAGAAAAAACTGAATTGAAGTTAAAATGATAGAAACAAGTTTGGATGGTTTAAAAACATGAAATGTGATTATGATTAGGAAGAGAAGGAGAGAAAGAGTAACAGAGAGAGAAGGAGTATCTATGAAGACACATAGCAAACAAGTGATGAGAAGAAGGAGATATGATGAAGAGGGAGCAAGAGATAATGGTGGAAGAAACGAAGAAAGAGATATGAGAAGCAAAAGAAGAAGAGGAAGAAGAAGCGAGGGGAACAAAGAGAGAGGTTGAGTAGGGTTCTCATATCCCATCAGACCCCATAACTGAAAGAGTTCAGTTAATTGAGAAGACTAGAAATGATAGATTCAAGAGAGAAGAACAGGAAGAAGAATTGAAGAGCCCACCTTGCTTATGATGATAAGAACAGTTGATATCAGTGGAATAGAAGGAATGTTAACCAAATGATCATATACACTGAGACAAGTGAGAATGAAGAGTGGTATGTCCATTTTAGCAGCAAGAAGGAGGAAGATAGAATAGCGAATGAGTATGGAGAGAGTGTGATAGATGTGATGAAGAACTGAATATGAAGTAGAAATGGAATGACTGAAATTCAACATATTTATGTGTTTAATATTGAAGTATTGATAAAACTAGAGTTAATGAAGAACAGAATGAACACTCTTTGAATACTGTACAGTAATACTATGATTATCAATTGAATATAACGATCCACTGAAAACAGACTTCCAATGTGATTACCAAAGAATGCCAATAAAAAACGAGGATTACGAATAAAGTAACAGAATGAAACAGAACCAAAGAACGAATTTAATTGAACCAGAATACCATACCACAATGTGAGCTGTCTCCATACAATATTAGGAAGAACGATAAATTGAGATTGGATTGAGTTCAAGAAGTTTTTAGAATCATTTCCCTGTTCATTTAATAGCAGTTCAGCCTCCTTCCTATTGTAGGCATGTTGAGATGAACAACAGAACAGAACATCAACCAGTCCAAATATTAGGAATCCACATGAGAAGAGAGAAGGATACAATCCAACCCAGAGTAGAAGGAGTGAGTAGTATATGAAGAGAAGAATAGGAGTAGCATAGATAAGAATGGAGATTCCGTGAGAGGATAAGAAGTGGTGAATTGAAGACACTTCGATAGGACTGGAGGAGAGTGAAGAAGAATTTGGATCCTCTTCAGGTGTATGCAAAATGAGAGATAGTGATAAGAGATTGAAAAATAGCATGAGTGGGAGAAGAGAGGATTGGATTCCAAATATCTGAAGAATATATTCAATTCCAGAAATCGAATTGACGAAGGGATAGAAAGTCATAGCTACGACTCTAGAAATAAGTCCATTCAATTATAAGAACTGGAGAATAGTACAAGTCGATTGAATGAAAAACAACCATTTCTTTGTTGAATGAAAGAGAAACGACCGTTGTGAGATAACCAAAAGTATTATCAATGAGATATAATTTGTCACAGAAAGGCAAAATGCAAAAGAAAGCAACTGAGAGATTCGGAAAATACCCATCGGCACATGAAAGTGAATTTGGTCCTTCTACAATTGATATTATTTATGTATATATGTACATTCTCTTTTGGATACTTTAGGAGAAGCCAAATAGAAAGAACAAGAGCCATTCCCTCAACAAGCAAACAACAAAGACCATTCATAGAACAAAGCGAATAAAATCCAATGTAACTGATCCACTAATCGTTATTTTCCAAATCCAAGGCTACAGGAAATGAAACAAACGTCGCTAGAATATTTCCACAAATGGACAAACTCAAAATCCCAAAGACTGTTGCAATGAACCCCCGTGCAATTATCCCTGACAACGCATGGTTATACATCATAGAAATCACGAGTATGATATCCAAAAGCGAAATAAAAGATCTTCTACATACACTGGAGATACAAAAAAGGATCAGAAAACCAAGATGCCCCAACTGTATCGCAGTCAGCTTTCTCTCTACTTGCATCATCTTGCAGGATCAAATAGAGTCGATTAAGAAAATAACCTCCCAAACGAAGAAAAAGTAGTCATCAACAAACAGTAATTCATTCAATAGACTCGGTTCTAACCCTAAGTTCTTGATTTCCGTGAGCAAATTGGCAGGAACTACCAAACTGACAGTTGCCACGCATATAATTGCGACACAGTTTAGTTTTATAAGAAGCACGTTTCCTCTCCATTTTTTTCTCTCGTCTTGATAATGTCTTCTGTGTAAAAGATCCTTCGACAGATGGTACAGAAAGTATAGGAATACAAGAATCAGTTGGTCTAGTTACTTGATGATTCTGCGAATATACATAACTACGAATCTCTGGTTGCACAGTCTGTTGAAGTGGAGCTCTATTAGGCTCAAAATAGTACTCTCCGGTGACATCGACTTCATCAAAACTAGGCAAAGAATCCTTCATGGGACGGATTTTGTGATAACGATAATTCTCTAGATCCACAGAGAGCGAAGAAGTCGGCGATACTAACCATAATCAATACAATATCAAATATACTCAACTGACCGTACGAATAGTCAAAAGAGTTTTGATAAGGGTTCATGATTCCATGATAGTCACCGAACGAAAAAGGGGATTGTGAGACTCTCAAATAAGGGTGCTCATTGTGTCCAACCAGGTGACGGGTTTCTTCCTCGTTTAGAGGATCATAAGAACATGATTTCGGTAGATGCGTAGAATCAGAAGATAGCTAGACAAATAAGACAGTCATGATGAATCCCACCTGCTGACGAAACATAAAAGTGATACAGCAATAGAACCTGAGAAATAAGGAGCACAGTAAGAGATCAAATAAGATAGTTGTCTAGGCTGTAGAAGTCCGGTAGGACACAAATAATCCGGAACAACAATGATTAGAACCAATAACTAATGCAATCCGGGATCTGGAACTGTGATTATTGTCCCTACTTTTGGATGATTCAGTCACGGTTATTTCATAAACATGGCAAGTATCTTGATCTCTTCGAAACACCACTTTTCGTGCTCAATATGTCCGATACGTTCCAGACAAACTATAAATCTGCTAGCAATATTATTAAGAATATCAATAGTATCTTTGCGGCAATCAAAGAGAATACCAATCTGAGCGAGACACAAAAGCAGCTGGGACGAGTAAAACAGTACTATGGGCAAGCTCAGGAGGCGTTGAAGATTATGAGAAACACAGCTAGCACAATGACGTACAACAACAAGATTCAGGCAATGGGATTTGTTCGGGATATTGAACAATCTCTGGCAAGTATAAAGAAGGAAATTTCAAGGCTGGAAGCGAAGCTGAATAAGGCATCGTTAATGGGCCCTGTAATTGTGTTTGAGACCAGTGATTCTTAGAATGTGGAAGAAAAGAAAAAGAAAATGGCTGAAGGAATCAACAAACTCAATGAGTGGGTCAATAATGGTGTCGTGACCTTTAGAACAAATGAGGTGCTGAAAAAGGTGAAGGCTAGTGCAATTGAAAGTGAAAATATCGGTCAGGAGGCACTTGGAACACTAGAGAATCAACGAGAGAGTTTGAGTCGTTCTATCAACAAAGTTGATGAAGTTAAGACTAATGCAAATCAGGCAAAACAGCTGTTGCGAGTAGGATAACGGAAACCGTCTGATTGATAGGATATGAACCGAAGAGCGATTGGCAACAAACTGTTCGTATCTGTTATTATTTTCCTATTAGTTGCTGCTAATGCTGTAATGCTTTATCTAAACATGACCAAGAATAAGAAGTAGTGCTGTAACTTGTTTGTTAAACATGTGATGGCGGGAATTGTTCCTTCCCTTTCCTCCGTTTGTAAATGAATCGGAGAGTTGTTATTTTTGATGAAAATGAGAATGTCGTTCCAAAACAGAACGATGAAGCTAAGAAAGAGAAAAAGGTACGAGTGGATATGTGAATTGATGAACAGAAAATCGCACTGTCAGATGCCAACAGTCAGCAAACCATTCCTCAGACATCCTTCTCTCCAAAGCGAAAACGAGTAAAATTCGCTTCTACATCCCCTGAGGTATGTGTCTTCAATAAAGATGAGAGTGCCGTAGAGATTATAGGATCATTTAATCCTAGGATAAGATTCAAATGACCCTATCTCGAAACATACCGTTGATTCCATCCAGACAGGGCAACAAATTACGATCTCCGAAGATTAATCGACATCCGCTTCAACAGCCAATTATTAAAGAAGCAATACAAATACAATCTCCATCTCGCTTTGATGTGAAAGGTATCCGGAAACGACGACTAGAGAAGATAAACACCTGGAATCTGCGACGACGTCAGAATCGTTTACTCAGTCATATCACACAAGCATTCACCTATCTTATCTCTTACACATAGGACAAAGAACTCGATCTTTCGATGCGTTTTGGTGAATTGAGTGATGATTTCTATAAGTACTGTCGACGATGGAAGCGAAATAGTGATGAGTTTGTAAATAATGTATTGAGGGAGATTGAGTTATCATTTGTACCCTTTACTCTCCATTGCAACTTCCGTTATTATACCCAAATCATGTTTCACACTCCCTCTCTCCATATTCAACTTGTAGAATTTGATGTTTGTTCCATTTAATTCACTTCTGTTTTACACACAAACAAAGTCAATTAACCCAAACTAGGTAACTCTTTCAGTGGTTCACTTGGTCCAGAATTAGCTGTCTGACCATCCAAAGGATTTGTCAATGTGGAAAAAGAGTGTTGACTTGACAGTGTAGGTTGTGTAGGGAAGGTAGTCAATCGACTTGCATCCTCTCCTGGTCCCTGTCCATCAGGAGAATTGAATCGTAACATATAATCCATCATATTACTCTTCTAAGAATCACACACACATTCATCACGTACACCATCGCCAGTAGGTGGTGGTGATGTGTAGTTGAATGATAATGGCCTTGACATTCCATCAGAACCAAACCACGGATTCATCTGAGAATAAACTGGCAAACCGAAACCTGATCCTTCTAGTGACGTCAATCCTACTGAAGTGACACTCGTGAATGGAGGTTGCTGTGGATCAGGCGAAGGAAAGAAATGCTGTTGTGGAATAGGAAACACTGGCATGTTCATATAACTACCAGCAGGAAGATACAAAGAAGGAAGAGGACCCAGTGAAGGCTGTGTGGAGGGTTGTTTCTGAGGAACGTTGGCTGGTGGCTGTGAAGATGATGTCTTAGAAGGTTGAAGTTTCTGTGATGAATGATAGGACTATTTCTGACACTCCAAGAATAACCACCTACTTCTGGAATACCTTTTCTACAAAGTGTTTTCCAACGAATCTTCACTGCATTCTCTGATCTTCCAGGTAGCTGCTACAACTCATTCCTCTTTCTCACACTCACCTCAGCTATAGCAGACCAACGATTTCCCCATTGTTCCTGTAAACACACAATCACATGATCCTCTTCTGTCGACCAATCACCTTTCCGTACGTTCGGATCAACATGATTACACCATCGCTCACGACATTGCTTTGCTGTGCGACCAGGAATTTTCTCAGCAACTTCTGCCCAATTACTACACTTATCTCGATACAATCTTAGCAAATTGTCTTCATCATCTGTCCAGTGTCCCTTCTTTAGACCTGGACGAAGTACCTTCTTCCATCGCTGTAAGCACTGTACGTGATTACGGCCTGGAATACGCTGGGCAATTTCTTTCCATTGTTTTTCTCCGAATTCTCGGACAGCTTGGCGCAATAAATCATCTTCTTCTTTTGTCCATTTTTTCGGGTCTTTTTTATCCTTTTTCTTTCTATTCCTCAATCAATTCATCTGAAATCACATCTCGCTTTGATAGTCAACTCCATTCACATTGGCAGTCAGAATCACATGAACTCCTTCTCCCAGTGGCTGATCTGATCGATTTGAAGGTTGATATGTCTGAGCGTATTCCATTTCGGTATTTTGTCGTGCCAACTTCGGAACTGACTTTACCGGAGCTGGAGTAGCAGATCGTTGACGTTTCAATTCAGACACAGGATCCAATGAAATTGATTCACTTCGATCTAATGATGAAGCCATCTACTTGTCAAGTCTCATCTATGATCTTACTTGTCGCTCTCCTGCTGATCTCCACAAACGTTCCCTATATGTTAGAAACCGTTGAACCTGTACGATTCTGAATAATGCCCATCTTGAGGTCCTGCTTGCGCCGCTTGTAACAAACTTGCATCTACTGGAATTGAATATGAAGTGAGATCCGGAACAAAGCTACCGTCAAATGAAGGATTTCGTTGATACAATGGAATTCCCATTGAAATCAGATTTGAAGATGGACTGCGATTGAGAGTAAGACCAGCAGGAATGTCGCCAAATAAAGAAGAAGGAGTACGAAGCATAGGACTGAACTCCCGAAAACTAATTGAATCCACTTTTACACTCCCCTGAGATTGCGAAAGTGATGATTCTTCTTTCGCAGTTACGTTACCAGAGAATCCATCTACAAAGTCAGAATATCTACTATATATTACCAGGAAAAGTTCGGGAAAGGCGACTTTCTAAATTACGCTGTCCATCCCCTGTCCATGTAGTACTTAGTTGCTTTGTTATTGTTTCTGTTTGATCAATTTCTGTCTGAGTCTCGGGAACTTTCAATTCACTTGAGGATTCCTTTGGCGACTGAAATCCCGAATGATCTATACATGATTATACGCAATACCAACATTACCTAGTGATATATCTTCTCTTTCTGTAGATGTTGTTGCTAGAGTTAAAATAGATGAACAAATATACATGACGAAAGACTTGCAGTAGGCCCATTATTCTCCATTTTAATGATGTATATCTTTAGGAATGCAAGTTATGAAAATGAAATAAGCAAGAGAGAAATGAAGAAGAATCTGATTGTGTTTTCTGGATCGATCTTTCCATTTTCACTACTATGTTCACGTCCTGTTATCTTCCTATGGTAAAGACGATTGGTATAGATCATCATCTCATCACCTGTCAGTTAAATGCTACACCGCAACATATTGTCTATTCAATGTTTTGTGAGTTGATAGCGGAGAGGCAGTTGGTCTAGCACGTTTCTTCGCAACGAATACCGAGATTCGTTGTAAAGAATACCAAATATACGCCCCTTTTCTGATACTTTTATTCACCAACAAACAACGAATCAACAATATAAATACAATATCTATTATGGCAACGTAGTCTAAATAGCTGCCTCAGGGTCAGTAGTAGCAGGTACTGGAGGTTTCACTTCAGGTTTGTCCTTCACAGGAAGTGTCTTCTTACCCATAACGAAAAACAGAATAA
>NW_014569412.1:0-28046 GCF_000743755.1 Blastocystis sp. subtype 4 | reverse complement strand
AGTGAAGGTGCTGTGACCTTGTTGAGTGGCGACAATGAGTTGATTCTGGTTCCTAGTGACCAGATTCATTGCTTACAGACAACTTGTGAGATTCGATTGGAAGGAGGATTACAGTCGAACCAGAGTTACATCCTGAATGTGGATACGAATGCCTTTGTGAATGGATCAACTCCATTGGAAAAGGAGGTGAGTAACTATTACTTCGAAACTGGATTCCAGCGATGTGATACAAAGTTTGTCAGTAAGGGCCTATGGAACACGAAGATGTGTGAGTGCTTCTCTGTAGAAGGAAGGTGTGAGTGCGAGTGTGGAGAAACGTCTGTCATGAGAGCTCTTTAAGTTGTATGTGTTCTGTTTGTTTAAAAATTGGATCTTAAAAGGATTACTCTTTAACTTCTCTCAAAATGGAAACTATAGCCAATATTACTTATGGTCATAGCCAACACACACTCTACTTTAATGCATCTTCCATAGCTCAGTTGGTTAGAGCGTGCGGCTGTTAACCGCAAGGTCGACGGTTCAAGCCCGTCTGGGAGAGTTTCTTTTTTCTCTTGTTGTTTTGTGTTTGAAAGGATTAATACAACAAACACACAATTTCGAAGAGTAATATTGATTGAACAGTTCAATTACACGAGGGTTGGTATTGTAACAATTCAATTTCCGAATTCCCTCTGGATCGCTATTCACAAGCTGCGAAAACAAGAATTCCAGTCCCCATGGCTTGGGACCCGGAACCAACATCCGTTCACAAATGCATGCAAACACAGCATCATTGTAATCATGGCCCATCAGCGTTTTCATTAACATGCAGAACGTATAGGTATCAAAGGACGGATAGCGAACATGATCCAGCAAAGACATCACAATGCTGGGTCGTAACTGAGGTTGCAGCTGCTTCAGCAACTGCGTATAGAAATCAACAGGAAAATTCTTCCGAGAATTCGGTTTGTCATCAGGATATGACCGCAAATACGTGGCAGCAGCCACCTCATAGAGAAGAGCATATACCATCTCAGCCTTGGGTAAAGAAGGGAGATTCCTAGCTAAATCATTCATAAACACAGGATTGGCTGATGCACGATAGGCAGCAAATTGTTCTGTGAGATTAAGTCCAGAAAGAATAGTAGAAGTGTCCCAGGTATCCTTCGTAGGTTCATTTAGACACTTTGTCATTCGATCACTCATTGCTTCCCGTGGTGAAAACATAGTAATTCCCGCGGGGACCGCAGAACAGATGATATTCCGGAGTTGAAGATATCGTGAAGGAATAAGCAGACAGAGATCTCCGTAGTTGGAGGAAAGGAGATCAGGCCATATGGAATGCAACTGTAAGAGGAGTGTTGTGAGTGACTTGAAGTGAAGTTCGAGTGCTTCCGGAACTGTTTCGAGATTCATCAAACCGGAGAGGAAACGAACATATCCTAGCAACAAATCACGATACTGATTGTTGGCAATAGTGTCAGAAAGAGTGTGAACCAGACGTATAAGAGTTGAGTACGAGAAAGAGGTGATCCAGACATAAGCAAACGAAGGAAGAATGGAAGGTTGCATCAGTTGAAGGCCGTAAAGGAAGACACGAACAAGGTCAGTAACCTGAGCCACCATCACTGGATCTGGAGCCGAATCATCATTAGGAAGGAGTTGGGATAGGAATGGTTCGAGGATTGTTTGCTGGATTTGAGTAAGAAGAAGAAGTGTTGGAGTCAAAGCTCGGATATTTCCATTCTTCTGTTCCTCAGTCAATACTGAAGCGATCCCAGTTAGAATGCAGAGTAACAGTGAGCTTTTGCTGCTGGGATCAGTGTACTGAAAGAGAGCAATTGCCAGAGCAGCGAAACCATGGATTGGAGTGAATGATTCCATTGTATTTTGGACCTCTGATGCCACATTCGGAGGTACAGTATTCTCAGTGTTCATATCCAGAGCAGATAAAAAGAGAAGACGTAACACTATGACTGTTTGTGTCTCCGATTGCAATAATCCCTTCCGTTTCAGAGCTACAATGAATGCCACTGTTGGCTCTTCACTTGGTGCATTGTTCTGCGAGGAACATAAATCCAACCACGCTCGTAACACCGATGAGAACTTTGATAAATAAGCCGTTTCTTGAACCAACACTTCATATCGCCTCTGCAATCTCAATAAGACCATTTTCAACTCGAGTAACCGAGGAGTATTCTCAGAAGCAGTCGCTGTGACTTCGGCTGCCTTGCGAATGGTTGAAGGGAGTTGATTCGTGAAGAGACGATGTCGTGTGATCATTAGTTGTTGAATGATGTTTGTGATAGTTATCACAACATTACTTCCCTCAAGAACCTCAGCAGGTGTAGCAGTCAACACCGCAGTTAGTCCTTCATCCAGAACCTTGACAGGAAGTAACTGATCGTTCACCAGACGGCCCAAGAAGAGCACATTTAAACGAGCTTCGGGCTTCATGAGACAGCGCTTCAGTGCAGCTTCAAGGGCCACCATGGAAGAGACTCCCAGTGCCTGATCGTATGCAGATAAGATATATGGAGTGAGAGTTTGACGAGGTACCATGGATGGATCCGGAGACTCGGTCAGAACCCGAGTGAGGAAGTCTAGTAGGAAGGCATATCGGAGATCCATTGAATCTGTTTTCAAAGGTTGTGAAGTCAAAACTGATGATACTTCAAGTACGAAGTGTTGACAAGCTGATTTGATTACGGGAGAAAGAGCACTCTGACCAGTCTTCATGTAATATGCAATCATATTAGTTGTGCGAGTAACAAGTTGCCACAAAATGTCAGTAAATGAAACAGAATCATGACGTTGTGTGTTCCATAATGCAGACTGAGTATTCAGTTCACTGATCGTACTCAAGACATTATCACCACTCTTAAATGCAATCAACTCGACTTGTCGAAGGATCGTTTGTTTGACAGCTGCACTGTAAGCAGCCAGACAGAGAGATACATCGAGTTGAGGATAAATCGTAGCAAAGGATCGACGTAACAAGTCATACTGAGGTGACAGCATCTCCTCTACAGCTGAATTGATCACTGCCGTCCGCTGCTCACGACGCTCTGGAACATTAACAAGCAGAGCACGTAATAGAGAAGGCAGTTCATTCTGTTGCAACTGATGAAAATGAGAGAGAATGAGATTCTGGACTGCCATACGCTGTTGAATGGAGAGCGAAGTACCAAGAACATGGAAAAAACAGTCCTGAAATATGGCGAATGAAGTATCACTAATTTTGAGATCAACTGATGGCTGAAGAGGAGATAGTGAAGTAGGCCGAATGTAACCCGTATTCTGAAGAGATAATGATGGTTGAAGAGACATGACAGGTGTCGAGGGGACGGAACCAGGTCCCAATCCTGGAGCTGATTGAGTTGGTTGGAGTGATGACATGATACCAGGACGAATGGAAGAAGAAGGATAGGAAGGAACTGATTTAATGAATGTAAGTGAAGGAGAAGCAGAGACAGGTGTTTGAAGAGCAAGAGCTTCTTTCTTCAACCCATCTAAAACTTCCCCATGTAATTCAAATACATCCAGCATATTTGCAATATGACGTGACTTGATGGTACTTGGTATAGTAGAATCTTCTTCTATTGAGATAAGCTTAACTAGAATTGAATGAACCCATGGCTGATGATAGTTACAAAGAACCTTTGAAGACATGCAAGATCGCATGACTTGGGTGACAAATGGCAGACAATTCTTCAAACTACCATCAGACAAACATTCATCCAGAAATCGATTCAAATTTAGCTTCCGAAGAGGTAACACACGATCTCGTTGAAGTGTGAAACTCCCAATGAAACTCCCTGCAGATTTAAGGAAAGATAAACTAGCATCTGGAGTCTTTACTAGCTCATAAGCCTGAAGAATTGTAGCATCAAGCATACATTCTTCCAATGTATCATT
Organism: Blastocystis sp. subtype 4; assembly: GCF_000743755.1. Lineage (NCBI taxonomy): Eukaryota > Bigyra > Opalinata > Blastocystidae > Blastocystis > Blastocystis sp. subtype 4. Next base: position 24,149 of record NW_014569412.1, on the reverse strand, counting down.
CTTCTGTGATAATATCATTTCCAAATATCGGTCCAAATATTGTGGTTGTCGTAACACATATCCGTCAACAAAAAAAAGAGCAAAACTTGGAAATTGGGATGGCTGAATAAGTGAGAATAATCTTTGTGTAATTCGATCAACGTTGTTGCTTCCCATTTGGTTCATAACTCGTTTGATATTTGCCATTACAGTTTCAGTCAATGGAACACAATTCTTAAATTCAGGGAATAATGTTTCAGTTTGATTACGTTGTAACGTAGGAGAAGCAAAGACTTGATCTGAGAATGAAGGTGTAGCTGAAAGAACACTTCGTAATGGTGTAAGAGGAAGACCAGTTGGATTCTCTGTGATGTTGATCGAAGGTTGAACCATCACTCTGGCATATTCACTCTTCAGCATTGTTTCAAGATCATGATGATCCTGAACCACTAACCGGATAGATGGTAAGACCGTTTGAAGGAGAATTACTCCTGAAGGAGTTGATTCATATTTCTTCAGAATTGTGACAAAGGTTTCCAATGTGTCATGTTCCTCTTCCTCCAGTACTCGTTGTACAAATAGTGATGTTACATATCCTGCCAACGTTAACATAATCGCTGTGTCTCCAGAGACAAGTGCTCCTTCAATAGCAATTGTTAGTTCAGATAACAGACGATTGAGGAATTTGTAATAGACCTGAATGTCGTAATAATACGGTGAGTGACGTAATTTGCGGATTGAGGCGCAAAATGTATCACTACTTCGAGGGACCTTAAATAAGTCTTGAAACATTGCATCAGCCTGTTGTTTCACTGTTTCCTCCCATGCACTTTTCATAAGAGGTGATGCTTCGCACAAGGATTGAATGGTTCCAGAGATGTCTACTAATTGGCCTGGAGAGAGATTGAGTGAAGTACGTTGAAGATGATCAATGAATTGAAGGAGCGATAAAACAGGATTGCAAGCACTCTCTAGACTGTGGACTTGGTCTTGAATGAATGAAAGCATTGTGGTAAGAACCATCACCCCATAACGTTCTATACGAGCAGTGAGGATAGGTTCAAAAATAGCCTGTTTTTCTGTCGTAAAATTCTTGACAAAAATATGATTGAATACTGTACAATGTTCACTCATGAGAAGAGACTCCTGTAAATTGAGCTCATTGATATTGAGTAAGAATGAGGAAGGAATCTCTTCATGACTGCGCATGAATGATTCAATTAGTTCAACAACCAATGGTTTATATTCCTCAACTGCTTTTCGTAGGAATGGCAAATCCGAAGGAGTGATCGTCCGACTTAAGATGCGAAAGAGAAGTTGTTCAAGAAGGAATCGACAGATGTAAGTATGAGATTCGGAGACGAGAAGGAGGAAGAAGAAAAGAAGTGGTTGTTGAGTCATGATGGGCACAATGAGAGCCTTAGTCTCTTCAAAACAGGGACTCTCCATTAACTCGAGAATGGCATCCAACAGACATTTAGAAGTCCAAACAGCGAACTCAGAAGGGATAGGATATGAAGGGTTTGCAATCTATTCAATTAGAGATATGAATGAGAGAAACAATGAATGAAGAACGAGGTAATGAACTAAATACATTTGTAGGATAATGAAGAGCATAACGAATGAATTGAGACTTCCCATCTACAGTCAGAAGAAGATCAGAAAATGTACGCTGATTTGTCCAAGGCTTGCATATGATTGATCCCAGCGTTCCTTCAAGTGAAGCTTCAGTCCAGACTTGATTGAGGAACCCAAACGCCTGTTGTGAGGAGAGAAAGAAGTCATCACAATCGAGAGAGTCAAATACCTGTCTGAAGTCGATTTGAGGGTCAAATTGTTTGAGAGCTGAGACCAACACAGGAACGTCCCAACAACGAATCAAGACTTCGGATGGTAACTGAAGTTTCGAGTAACGTAGAAAATCACGAATCCTACAGTAAGAGAAGAATAAGGGTTTTACATTAGGATTTGCGTTGAAATGTCTTCTACTGCCTCAGTATTCGCAAGTTGAATGAGAACTATAGCCACTTCGTGAGGATCAAGATGAATTGTAGCTAGAATGAAGATAGAAGTAATTTCATACAACAACCACAGAGAGCACGAAGAACTGAAAGCAGAAATGGAGTAGAAATAGATACTACACAACCAAGATCAGGAAGCATCTGAAGGCCTGGCTTCGGATGAGAACTGTGGAAAAGAGAAAAAGAAAGAGATACATTTCGATAGGAGGTTTAGACAAAGAGTCCAGTTCGGTTGATACCGAAAGAACAGATTCATTAGAAAGAGTATCAAGAATAGACTTCAGAGATGATGCATCGAATGACGACTTAGAATCAATAAGATTACACATACTTACAGTATTATCCATAACAAAGGATATGAAATCGTAAATGTATACTTGACATGACGAAATTTCCTTAAGGTGTTCTTGATTGTTCAGACAATTGATTAAATATGTCTTTGGTTGCTAAGGATCACTCCTATCAACTTCTCCTACACTCTTAAACGGTTGGTTCTCCAGTCCGTTCACCAATATAGCAAATAAAGCTTTCGGAAGAATATCAATTGGTAGCATGTTGACAAATTGGGAAAACGAAAGAGAAACTGTTACGTCTTGAATTGACGAAAACGCCTTCAAGTCACAACAAAAAGCAATCCATTACAACCTGAATTATGAACTGTGCATCAACTTGCATCACCAACGACTTCACAAAGTGTCCCAAATAGTCAAATTCTTGCTTATAATTCGATATATTCTTATCTGATATACAAAGGAGGACAGAAAAGAGCTCCGAGAGAATAATCGGCATAGCTTGATGGCCAAAGGATGTTGATATCTAAACAGTCATCTACCTCTATCCGCAAATCACATTATTTAATTGTGTCACCGCTTTCTCACTGCTACTAGAATGTAGCATTGCAACGGCTTCATGCACTTCTGTCTTTAGAATCGGATATACATATTCTCGATTCGAATCTTCTGGAGAAGGCGATTCCATTGTATCGCTTCTATTTGACGTAACAAAGCTCTTTTAAGAGAATCTGTTTAGTGGTTTCATTGCTTGTTTTTCATATTCATCCACACCAATCGATTTGAACCCAAAAGAATCGTCTAAAACCTATAACGGAAAGGATTTGCTCTCAACTTCATCCGAATAAGGTAATCATAGACTCCTCTTTCTCAACCCGATTTCACTTCAAACCACTTACTATTCCGTCTCTAAATCACTATAAAAATGAATAGAAATACAAAGATGCTGTCACTTAGAAACATCAATTTCGAACGTCGTATGAACCGAGGGAGTCTGAATGCAGCTTTGAAGAAAGGTGTATCTACAGATACGATTTCCAATCGACAAGTGCTATGTGCGAATGAATTGAACCGAAAACGTCGAGATGAAATGATTCAGAAGAAGCGAGGAGTAGAGATGATGGGAAAACTTCATTTCTCTAGAGGATCGAGACTACGAGTTCCAGCGATCAACGAGGAGAGGGATCGTCTTTTCCTGATCGATCGCGTGTACAATCCATTTCAATTCCATTTTACCATAGTTGGATGAATATGCCGCTTGTATCTTGGCCGAGGATCCTATAACCGTCATTAAGGCTACAAAACAGATTCGCAGGTTGTTATCTCAAAGTAGTTTTTCGCTGAAGATCTTATGGGTAGAAGATGGGAAGTATGTAGATGATGTGATTGCTACAGGCATTGTACCTTCGTTGGTGAAGTTTTTATCCTATGACAATTTGCCAGAGCTTCAGTTTGAATCAGTGTGGGCACTAACCAACATTGCCTCCGGAACCTCCCAACAGGTATTCTTTCCATTTCTCATTAAATAAAGACGGCTGTTGTCGTGAATGCGGGATCCATTGATCCCATTCTCTGTCTTCTCAATTCAACCAAGTTGGAGGTCCAGGAACAAGCTGTATGGGCTCTTGGAAACATTTCAGGCGATTGTGATGAATACCGTCAAATGATCCTCCAACGTAATGGCTTTTCTGTTATCGTTGCGTTTGCTAATCAGAATATGGACAAAGTTGGCGTCATCAAGAACTGCATCTGGTGCCTTTCCAATCTTTGTCGCAATCCAAAACGCGATGCTTCACAATTTCCTTATATCCAGCCTCATTTAGGGTTCCTACAACGGTTATTGAATTGCAACATGCCGGAAGTTGTCGCAGATGCATGTTGGGCCTTCTGCTTTCTTACCGAAGCTAAATCGGAGCAGAAGAAGGAGGTCCTCAGTTATGTGAATCCACAATATTTGCTATATTTGATTTTATATGATGACATTCGGCTTCAAAGTCCCGCATTGCGACTAGCAGGCAATTTTGTGTCTGGAGATCAGGACGATACCCAAGTGATGTTGAACGCAGGATTGCTTCGTGTTCTGGCGGTACTTTTGGGAAAAGCCCAGGAACTCCAAAAGAAAGAAGTATTATGGATTCTCAGTAATATAACCGCGGGAACAACTCAGCAAATTACCCAAGTCATCAATATGGGATTCATCAAATACCTCATCAATGTGGCAAATACAGAGAGTCTTGTGCTTCAAACCGAAGCCATCTGGGCATTATGTAATGCCATCAATGGAGGGACCGTCGAGCAGGTATGAAAATATGGAGATGATTGATTGTAGATACGATACATTGTTGAAAAGCAAGTTGTGGGACCGTTGATCCGAATTCTCTCTCAGACAACAAATCCGACCCTAGAAATGAATATCCTAATTAGCATTCATCGGATATTGAAGGTAGGAATAACCAAAGAGTATCATAGCTAGGTTGGAAATCATGTCCAGAAACATTGTCAATTAAATGAAAATCCATATTATGTGTTTCTGAATGAAGTGGGAGGTATTGATCGTGTATTGGAAATCCAAGCTAGTGGAGTCAAGGAATATGAAAAGATTTGTAAACATATCATGAATTACTGTGATTTAGTAACTGAAAATGAGGAAGAATTTCTTCCCAAAATCTAAAGGTCTGTTTGTTTGAACAATACAGTTATAACCACAATTTAATCATTCTTCTTAGAGTACTTAGTTGTTATCTCTTCTTCTGAGTAATTCCACAATTCCTTCAGCTGACCTTTATACAGTGCCGTACCGAAAGATGCAATGAAACAAGCAGGAACAATATACAACAAAGCAGGCTATACATCAAACATCCATTCCAAGCATCACTTGAGCATGCTTAAAGTACAGCATTACGACCACCGTAGCTAGCAATGCCAATGCGTAGAATACACAACAAGTATGGAAATAAGGTTTCTTCCAATCAGCAGATGTCAATGTGTCCTTTCCTTCCTTTCGAGCATTGTAAGCATCAAAAGCCAGCAAAAATGCAATGAAGAATCCAGGAACCACAACATCTCCCAAGCCTAACATACTGTAGTATTCTCGTGTGTATTCATTCGGTGCAGGAAGAGCCTTCGGGAATACAAACTTGATAGGTCCTTTCACACCCGTAGCCACCTTCACCATTACCTCAGTTCCAAACACCCAGAAGATGTCGTATAGGAATAGACCAGCCATAAGAATAAATCCATTTTTAAAGGATCCGATCGATTCATAGCCCAAAGACTAGATATGAAAGAAGTACCAAAGACCAACGATGATCACAATCGAGATACCGAGAAGGTTGTTACCTGCCCAATGCTGGGTGAAGTAGTAGAGAATTCCAAATGCAAAAGCAAGTGGATATGCAATCACATCGCAAAGACGAATATCCGTAGAAAATTTCCATGCTATGGAATTAACAGCGTTTGAATCCTACGCCACGTCATCGAAAAGGTATACAACACCTTGGGAAAGTGATTCTCTAGAACCAAATTGAAGCAGCCAGCAAGCGTAGCAGAAGAAACAAATACCAAGTACAGGAAAACAAGTTGTTTGACAACATCCTCGTTAAAGTACTTGAATGCAAGATACAGCGAAAGAAGAGATCCAGATGCGATAATGGGGAACATTTTGGCATCGTTCTTGCTCATTTGATCTTCCTACAGGTCACAAAACCAACCTCCTTGTACCTTCTTTGTGAATATCGAAATGTAAGAACCAATATATACCAAACACACCGAAATGAGAATGGTTGATACATGAACCGGAATCACGATAAATAGAGATGCCACGACCCAGAGAAGCAGAATCGCAGTTGCTGCAATAAATGGTTTATTAGGAATGATCCGAGTCATCACACTTACGTTGATCTGCCTGAATGACAATAATCGTGAGTATCCAAAAATCGCGGTTCTCATTCTATAATAAAACCACGAACTGTTCATTATTCTCACATTCATGACGCTTCCTAAGTGGTTTCTCTCATTTTTCGTGTTGTTGTTGTTGGTGCAGAGTGCTTCTTCCGTACAACTCTCTAGTCTGTACATCGTCCCATAAGATAGTGAACAATAGAAATAAGGCACCTCAGAAGGAGAGAGACCATGATGTAGTTCGTGAAGTGGAACAACTCCAATCTGTGATGAAACAATCGTTTCAATTGGAAAATCGTCATTTAAGAGATGGAAATGATCGCCACTTGAACGGCAGGCGTTTTCATTTCAATCATCATCGTGAACCTAGACAAGGGATTTGGGGTAGACTCCGTCATGATGCAGATCCTAAACGCCACCATCATCACGTACATGTTTGGCGAATGTCTGATCAGTAGAAGAATCCTCATTCACATTCGTGGATAGATGGATTCACCCATAGTACGGTGATGATTTTAAGTATGGAGTTTATGGATAAAACCTTCTTTATTTCGGCTATTATGGCTATGACTCACAACAAGTGGGTTATTTTAGTAGCATCTGTCACTGCTCTGTTTTTAATGAATGGAATTTCATGTGCCATGGGTATTGTGCTACCAGTGCTAATGTCTCGTACTGTCACCGTTTCTATTGCATCAGTTCTTGTAGAGAAATTAACTGTTCCTTTTATCGCTAGTTCACATTTTTTGGAGTGAAGATGATCATCAATGGAATCAAGATGGACAAAGAGTTGTTATGAGGAATAGTCTTTATTCGTAGTGATCATAGTGAATTAGAAGAAGCACAACAGGAGATCAACTCCAGTTTGAAATCGGAGGAAATGTCAACCGAAGCATCTCCTCTCATAACAACTCCCACAACAGAAGCCAAAATCTGTAAACCTTCTGATAGTGTTATGGTTCAAGTCTTTCTTATGATATTCTTTGCAGAATGGGGTGACCGTTCTCAAGTGTCAACAATTCTCCTAGCAGGAACGCATCCCGTTCTTTCTGTTTTCTTTGGAGGATGTGTTGGTTACTTTGTGACATCCCTTCTTGCTGTTTTAGGAGGATCCTTCTTGGCTACCAAGGTGTCTCCTCGAATTGTTACAATCGCAGGTAGTGTATGTATCAAGTACATGACTTATAGGAGGTGTTATGTTCCTGCTTTTTGCCATCCAGATTGTATTTATGAAGTAGTTTGTTCTGTGTTTTCTCAAACAATACAAACGATTCGAATTAAGCACTCTCCTTCTTCTCTTCGGAAGCCGTTGATTCTTCGGGCTTGGCTGCGAAAACATAGGCTTGAGCATTACGGAAGGTTGAACCATCAACCAGACTCTGCTTGTGCAACTTGTACTCAACAATAGTAGTAGGATCCAGACCCAAAATCTCACGTAGTCTGTCTCTATACATCACTTCCTCTCTTCTCTTCTACCCAATAGTCGAAAAGGATGTGTTTGCACTGTTCCATACACTGATCATATCCTCCTTCGTACGACGAGCCATCATAACTCCCACCACATTGGGGTCTTCAAAGGCCTCACCAATAGCGGCAAACACCTATACATCACTCTCTTGATTCTTACCTACCAGATCCTGCCACAACTTGCCCAACACTCCCGAAGTTCTCTTCACCTTCAGAATCCAGCAACCACCATTTGGGAACGTCTACAAATTACCTGCAATTACATTTCAAACTTCCCAAGCAGGAATTAACTGCTCACGGAACAAATAGTAGTTACAGTCCTTATCTAAGGCAGAAGGACGCTTCATGTGAATGTAATATCTAGAAATGAAAGATCGAGATCTCCATCTACCTCCAGAAATCTTCAACAGTATCAAACGTTCCAATTCTCTTTAGGTTTTCGGTGTAATTGACACTACAAAATAAATAAATGCAAAAAATAGAATACACTTGTTGGCCTCTTGGAAGCTTCTTATCATACCTATCCATGAAGACTTTGCGACCAATTCTACCAGAATGACCATGCAGACTGAAGTTTATGCGTTTTGGGAATGGTCTCTATGTGTTATCCCACCCCTACATCGAGTTACCTTCAGTCGATTTCTCAGGAGTAGTCTCCTCGGGGACCTCCTTCTTCTCATTCTCAACAACCTTTTCTCCTTCAGCAGACATCGATATTCCTTTTTTTGGATGACAGATTCTCTGCCAGAAACAGAACGGATTTTGGTTTACTCTGGAAAACGTATAGTAGTCTCTTCTCCTTGATATTCAAAGGGTCATATAGGTTCTTATGAATATCGGAGTGTCACAAACCAGAAATGTGTATGTGTGGATGGATGGATCAATGGAAGGTTCCTAACTCCTTTGTGAGTTCATCATTCTTTTCCACCCAACTGATTTCTCTTTCATTTTTTGTCTGTGTGTGTGGAAAATCGTTCTATAACGTATCATGCATCCACCAAAGAGATATTCTGTTGAACTTGTGAACGATGAACGCATTGAAGAATTTGGACGATGCTACATCCCTAAAGTGATTATGAAACAAGAGCGACTCAGCTCGGGAATGACCATTATATTGTCTACATCGATTCGTGGTGAGGTAAGTGCTGTGAAGTACAGTAATTGTGTAGGACTATTGTTTTGTTGCAGTTGTGTGGGAGAAACCATCTCCTTCAAATTCTATCATTCTTTTGTATCCTTGCTCTTATAAATCTCCTTCCAACGCATTTCCACAATCTAAATACGTTGCTGCTTCCATTACTCAATTTGCATCTCCGAAAGAAGCTCTTCGGCTTGTAATGGAGACACCATTACAACCACCTTCCGTTTCGTTCAATCGTCGATTATCTCAGTATCTCCATCGTTGTCCTGTTTTTCTAGGAGGCTGTGTTACAATAGCAAATCATTCGTATATGATTACATCGTAATATCTATTATCCATATCAAGGCTAGTTCTTTACCTAGTAATTCCATTCTCACTTGTCTCATCGACACTACTGTGATACTGAAACGAACTCAGTACTCCTCTGAAACACTATCCCCACCTCCATCCATTCTCTCCCTTCACTGTCCTCTTCCAGGTCTCTCCGAGTGTTATCGGGTTCTTGTTACTTCCATTCTCTATCATCGTATCTTCCAGAAGGAGTTGAATTCGGGTTCACTCCGTCTTTTTAAAGGTATTCTCATTACTGGAGATCATGGTCTGGGAAAGTCTGCTGTGGTAGTGGCTCATATCATGATCAATTCTAGATTCAAGCTGCTATCCAGTATTGCAAACCCTACGTGAACTCTCTTGTTCAGACACTCACACCAGCTTCCCTGGAGAATGTGAATTATGGTGATGGGGCACGATCGATTCAAAGTGACATTCGAAAGAGAGTTTGATAGATAGAGGTATTTTCTAATGCTTCCAATTTCGTTGAGAGTAGTGACCAAAATGTGGCTATTCTTGTCATTGATGATATCGATCGGATTTGTGTCAAAAGGTCTGAATATGATCACGAGAATGTTCAGATTGTCTCTCAATTCCTTACCTGTCTGGATGGGTTGTTTGTTTCCCACCGTGTGTTGGTGATTGCCACCTCAACCCAGCCCTATCTCTTGGACACGGCACTACGACGGGCAGGAAGGTTCGATCGTGAAGTGTCAATCCTTCCACCTACACAAGACGAACGGAAAGAGATTCTGGCTCAGTATTTTGCATCGTATGGGGTGAATAAATGTGTGGAACGAGAGTTGGACGAATTGAGTTTGCTTACTCGTGGCTTCTCAGGAGCAGATCTAGAACTGTTTGTTCGACAGGTAATGATCACAAGTGTGGAAGAATCGTCTGAACTCTCATTCTCATTCCTTCTACGTGTTCTCGGAGGAATCACTCCATCCATCATGAAGAATGAGGAGCGTGTGACAGGTATCCGATGGGAGAGTATTGGAGGAATGGAAGATGTGAAGTTAGAGCTTCACAAAGTGATTCCTGTTTCTTCTATGTGACTTCTAGTGTGTTGAATGGCCTCTGATTCACAAACAGCAGTATCAACGTTTTCACTTAGCACCTCCTCGAGGGATCCTCCTTTATGGTCCTCCAGGGTGTGCCAAGACAACATTGGCTCGAGCCTTAGCATCAGAATCCCATGCCTCTTTCTGGACACTCAATACTTCGCAAGTATTTTCCCCTTATGTGGGTGAATCTGAAGTACTCATTGATGAAATCGTATTATATAGGCCATTATTCGATCTCTCTTCGCTCGCGCCAGGGCAGCCATTCCCGCGATCATCTTTCTTGATGAGATTGATACGTTGGTTTGTAAACGAGGGATGGGAAGCGGGGATGATGTTGTTCAAACCAGAGTGATGGCGACGTTCTTGACTGAAATGGATGGCATTGAGAACAGTAATGGGATTATCATTCTAGGAGCAACCAATCGTCCTGAAATGATTGATGATGCACTGTTACGGCCTGGACGTTTTGACAAACTCATCTACATTCCTCCGCCCGACAAGGCGGCTCGAAAAGAAATCTTCAAAGTATATTCAGAATATTTGCATCCTGATGAAACACTCAATTTAGATGAATTAGCTGAATTGACAGAAGGGTTTTCGGGAGCAGATATCGAGAATATCTGCCGTGAGGCTGTGTATCGGGCACTACGGGAGAATATGAATGTGGACTCAATATCGCAGACAGTTCTAGTGGCTGTTGTGAAATCGACTCAACCGTCCATTACAGGGGAGATGGTTACCCATTATGCAGATTTTCAAAATGCCTTTTATCAGAATTAGCGTGTTTGTTATTCAATACTCGTCTGCAGTAATGAACAAAATAACCGTGGAATCCGTTTCGTATCATCATCGAAAGGACGCAACACTTGTCTCAATCTCAATATGGAAAAGGAAGTGACTGAAAGACTTGAGAAATTGCGCTATATGCAGGAAGAGCTTGGTTTGGATGTCCCTGAAGGAGTGACTGTTGAAGAAGATGAAAAGGGATTCCAGGCACTCCAATCCAAGATCCTCAATCAAATTTCGGAAGTGAAGAACGTATGCTTGTTTCTGGCATTTGTTACGTATTTAGTTAATTGAACAGAGAAATGAACTCACAGAACGGGGTGCCAACCGAAGAAAGGTTATTGAGATCAATGCATCTGTGTTCAAGAAACTAAAGGACATCTGCGGTAATTATGAGAAATTGAAGGAGAAATATGAAAAGGACAGAAAGAAACGCATTGTAGGACATAATTGTATGATTTGGTGTGACATGTGTAGAGAAAGCTGTCTCCTGAAGAATTGAAAGATCGGTTGGATGCACTTGCCGCGATTCAGTCTCAAATTAAACAAGTTCAAGAGAAGAGCGAAGAAGGACAGAAGGCAATGACGTTAGATACGACCATTGGTTTTGCCGAGACAACGTCGTTTGAAATCAAGAAGGCCGAATTTACTCCTGCGAGTTCGGGTGATGGCCCAGGTAATTATGCGTGGTTTGTGTGATTGTAGAATCGACCCAAGAGAAGAAGAAGGAACTATTTGGAGAGGTCCATGGAGATGGTGGTCCTGAACTTACCGATGCCCAGCAACAGGGTCTTCTCCAGATCGAGAAGAATCAGCAGGAAGTGGATCAGATTCTGGAGATGATTAGTTCTGGAATTGATGATCTACAAGGAATGGCTCAAGGAATGAATGATGAGATTCAGAAGCAGAATAAGATGTTGGACGAATTGGAAACAACTGTCGATAAGACGAACGAACACATGAAGAAGGTACAGGAGAAGATGAGTGATACGCTAAAGAAGTCACGAAGTGGAGACAAGTTTTGTATGGATATGGTCTTGATCTTCATTATTGTTGCCGTTGGATTGCTTATCATAAAATTGTTTACATAGTGTGTTTGCAGTTTGTTTGTTGAGACATTAGATATGTTGGAACAAAAAAGAAACTCTCCCAGACGGGCTTGAACCGTCGACCTTGCGGTTAACAGCCGCACGCTCTAACCAACTGAGCTATGGAAGAACTAGTCTTGTTTCTTTCGCCTCTTTTATGAAGAATGGCTCTTTCCAACAAACAACTTACAACAATCCTCCTTTAACTAGAATTCTCCATCGATCCTTAATCTGTTGACCAGTACGATCCAAATTCATTTTATTTCGGATAATGACCCAGTTTCCTGTTCCAAACTCTTTCAATCCTTCTCTCAACAATTCATCTTCTTCTGGAGTCCATTTGCGGCGCTTTTGCGTCTTGACGGTAGCTGTCACTACGGCTTGTGAACGTGCATTTCTACTTGACACTTGTCCCTGCATTGCCTACACCTTCCTTATCACGTCTACGATCGATACATCATCACTTCTCGAATCAAATGATTCTTCATAGGCACTGTCGTGTTCTTCATTCAGTTTCTGCTTCTTGGTTGGGACGTTATCTTCCTCTTCTGATGAGGATGATTGAGTTTCTGAAGATGATACAGACGAATCCGAGTCCGAAGAAGAAGAGGAAGAAGAGGAAGAAGATATTGTGGCTGCTGGAGGAACAGTTGTACCTAGGGAAGAAACCGTAGCAGCAGGGGTTTCAGGAACAGAAACCTCAACAAGAGAAGAACTCTCTGAATCACAATGAGCCTCACCAAGAGTCGCAATCTCGGAGGATGTGATATAATCGAGAATATTCTTCCTCATAAGATTCGATTCTTCAACTAATTCATCAGACTTCACTCGTTCCTTAAGATAATCATCAGTTTTGTCATAACAAGACTCCAACTTGTCATAAAATGAAGATACTACAGGATCCTGAATTTCTAGAAACTTATCAGACACCGCAAATTACACTTTCAACATCAATACTGTCTAGAATCATTTTGGTTGATGTTGAATCCGACCCCCGTTGAATTAACCTGAACTACAAAACAATTTAACATAGTATCAGTACAACAGCCAATAGCTGAAGAGCAACATACGATGTTTCATACCCAGCATTATCCTTCAACAATAGCCTCTACAGTAAATTCATTTCTTATCCCAAACAAGCTTTGAAAACTCTTTCAAAACGAAATTTGGATTAGCCGCTTCATAAACGTTGCTAACCTACTCTCTCAGTATCCTTCAGTTGGATTCTACATTCTGAAAAGCATAATAGAAAAGCAATCGTTTATGAACCTCACTAGTCTCAAGGATGGCTTGATTTAAATCTTTCATTCGCTGCAATATGGCTACAAATTAGCCCCTTCCTTAAGCCATACCATCCACTACTAGTGCATTTCGTTGAAAACACTGGACCTCAAGCATCTTCTTGAGACATGTATTCTTCAGTACAATCTTTTCAGGCTTCAAACGCATTATTTGAAAGGAGAGACATGCAAACTTTGGGATCCCAACGTATAGAACAAACACACAACCATCCCCCAGCATCACTCATCTTCCTCATCCTAGTAAAACTGAGTTTCTGAAAGTCCTTCTCATCGCTATCATCGTTATATGAGAGAGGATTGCTCTCGAAAGCATGTGTCTCTTGTGTCTCTATAGCACCATCTTCATATACCAAAGACAAGGATAGTTTCCGTTGCCTTGTTCCTTCCCTTTCCTTTTCAAACTGAGGTGAACTCAATGAAGGATGTGATTCAATGGACATACTCAATGAAGACATAAACGATTCAGACAAGCTCTCACTACTCCGGTCCTCATCCTCATCCTCGGAGTCTGATTCTTCACTCTCTTCATCACCCACAACATCAGACCAATTCACATAAAGAGGAGAAATATACACTGAACTATCATGGAGAAGATAGGGATCAAACGGGAAGAATGAATCCAGAGGATTATAACCACTTCCAATATCAGTAGTAGCCTTTTCAACTAATTGTAAGAATTATGACACAACATGTACAGTGATCTCCTGAAGCATTGATTTGAGAGGTAATAAGATACTGTACATAATTGCTATTGATTTCATGAATAAGAAGGAGATCCAGTCTTCGACAGACTCGAATAAATTCATTTGCAATCGATGAAATGCAGTACTACTCGTAATACCTTACAATAATCACTACACGTAGTGGATCTAAAGGACTATTCAGAATTCGCGTCCAATCCCACTTTCGTAGAAACGCTAATCCTGAAGATTCTTGTTCAAACCGTCTGCTTGTAAAGCAGACAATATAACAAACAGCTTGCATAACAGAATAAAACACTACATGTCCAGGATCTCCAGGATTTAGTGGACGATCTTGCAAGTCATATCCCTCAATATACTTCTGAACCCAAACCAGAGAAAAATACAGAACACTCCGAACTATATCAATACTCACAAACTTCGCTCGACAGACAAAGGAAGCACAGTAAACACAACATGTCTGTCTTGTGATGACAGGAGCTTCCTCAGAACAATACCAGTCTACAAGTCGACCAACATATCGTTCAACAAAGGATTGATCGTAATGACAGATAAAGAACAGAAGGAATTGCGTATACTTACTACGATGAGTAAGCATAATACTCTTCTCAAAGACCTTCTGAAGAATTCGAAAGAGAATCTTAGCATTTCCTGGATCTGTTGATACTTCCTTCTCCAAATATTCAAATACTAACATTAACAATGAATCCAATTTATCTGATAATGAATCCTATGAATGAAACTTCCATAGAAGAGAAACGCTTGCAACACTTGAAGCAAGAGCTTCTTCATTTTCCTCTTCAATATCATCCAGACGGATCTCTACCTATGGCTTGCCTCAGAACTCAATCATTACGTCTATCTCGATAAGCTTCTCAACGAGAAGAGACAATCCTCGTTCCCGTAACACAGGGGCATAGGAGAACATACGAAGGAGATTCTTAACTGCATGTGTGTGGAGATAGGTCTCCTTTGTAATGTATGGGTAATTGTGGGAGAAGCAACTAAGACATACTTCACCACTCATTGGTGAGACTTTGAGTATGGACTGAATGCAGTTATGGATCAGGTCAATAAATTTGTCTCGAGTATTTGGGGCTAGATATGAAGAGAACCAAGAAACACGAACACATCACGTCTTGCTGATTCGTAACGACAGGTGTCGGAGCCAATACCATCAGTTCACGATACAGCATGTTGAAAATCACCTTGTTGAAGTTACTATTGATCGATGCCAATGAAGTGCAGAAATCCGTTAGGGTGGCAGCAATTTCATAGTTAGAATTAAAGGGAACATGGAGAACTGCAGAAACGAGATCAAAGAAGACTTCCCAATTATTACTGATCAGATTGATGCAATGGCCAATACTGGTAGTCATTGCAATAACTGCTTCGGGGTCCTGCTGGTTCTCAAACAATTGAAGGATCACATTATACGCTTCACAATCACCCTAGACCAATTAAATCTCCTAGTGATAATCGACATACCCTTAGTTTGCACTCTAATGCATTCCTAATAAAACGCGTGGTTTCGTCATTAGCAGATGACTTTCGACGTAATTCATCTAGTTTCATCGTGTCCAATCAATTGAAACCTTTCGAATGCACACAGAGTGAAGAGTTGTCAATTTCCAGAAACCCTAAGCAGCCTAATTCATCCCTTTTCTGGTAGCATGATTTGGTTCTTATTCTGGCCATTCCATTCGGTCCCTATTTTGAATGACAAATTCAGTTCTTATTCTGGCACTTCGGTTCGTCTCCCTTTTCCGGATTCCCAATTCGGTTGTACCCAAACACGCAATCAATCTCGAATCAACTCACAACACTTCTTTTCATGCATGGAGGACGACAACGATAGTTTGGGTGCCTCTGTGTTGTTCGAAGCGTCAAGTCAAGAGTTGGATCCCACCATCCAAACCTATGGTCAGTGGTTGGATGAGTCTCCCATGTTGTTGGCATTACTTTGAACGTTTCACATCCAGATATGATTTCTTGATGGTTCATTCATTGGAGTTCAAATCCAATACAATCGAATGGGTGAAAGGAGCCACGACGTTGTTATTTTCCTCTTTATTTAAGTATAGGCAGAAACGACATCAATATTCAGTGAACAGTCTCTATTTTTCTACAAATGCCCCTCAAGGAGAGCAAAATTTTATATATCAACTTGGAATCCAAATTCCATTTTCAGAAGCAGAAGTCGATTTATCTTACTTTACCGAAGAGGGAAATCGTATCACTTCTGTTGTATTGTGACGGTCAGAGAAACACAGTTCGGGTCGTATCGATGGGAAAGTCACCACATGCAGTCGAATCAATCATGATGGAGTTGTATACCAGTAAGAATGAGTATTTTGTAACATCTAGACTACGTTATTGTCCCTCCTGTTCGCAATGCGTCATTGCTTCAGGTGCTAATGGTGCCATTAATCTCTTTGATCTTCGCAAACTACCATCCAGTCCAATTGACATCTACATGCATCCAGAAAACACGTTCCTGGGTCAATCTTCAACTTGTCACGGACTTGATTGGTCTGTTGTCACGGATGGACGTGTGGCCGCTGGAAGTGATGATGGAAAGGTGTGTGTGTGGGATGCATTGGGGAATTCCCAGCAACCCATCGTTGAGTACCGTGCTCATCAACAAGCCATTTCGGTAAAAACATCTTCTCCTCTTCATCTCTAGTCTGTGTGTTGGCATCCATCAGATGCATCGACTCTCTTCAGTGGAGGAATGGATGGGCATGTCTACATGTATGATTGTCGGACAAACACACAGTCACCAGTCATTCAGCGAGACGGAGCGATCCACACGGTATCAGCACATCCAGTGGAGCGGTTCTTACTAGCAACTGCTGGTGATGAGAACACCGTGTGTTTGTGGGATAACCGCAATCTTGCTCGACCTATACACTCTCTGGTAGGACATTCAGGAGTTGTTACCGAGGTTGAATGGAATCCGCTCAATTGCAGCTGCTTGGCTACTTGTGGCCGAGATAAACGAGTATGTATCTGGGATTTAGGGCGAATTGGTGCTTCGATAGCTACTGAAGAAGGTCCACCAGAATTAGTATTTGTTCATGGAGGTCATACTAGTTTTGTCAACGGGATTGCTTGGAGTCCGAATGTATGTGTGAAGGAACTCATGAAATGTAGACTCCTTGGATGATTGCCTCTACGGGAGAGGATTCCCTGTTACAAATTTGGAAACCTGCAGAACCCATATATATGGATTTGGATGTATATGAGAAGGGTCAGGGTGTACGATTATGGTTTGTTTGTTTGTAAGCAAGAATGATAAAATTCCCGTGGATTCCGTCAAAACAATGTCAACAAGGAACATGTCAGAGAGTGGATAATGGCCGAAGAATTATCGATTATTCACGAACACGCATTGTTTTTTGACGAAATCCTGGATTGTATCCCCGCCTCCTTGTATCTACAGCCAACAGAGGAGGAGAATAATCGTTGGAAGAAATATCTAAAAGTTCGTGGCTTATTATGGAACATAATTCAATAGAAGAATGGTAATGCGGAAAAGATTCAGGAGATGAAGGAAAACGCATTGAAGAAACGAAAGGAGAAATTTAAACCAGAAAATGATACAACGATGGTCGATAAGATTACAGAGAGGACCAAAAAGGAAGCCGAGACAGCAGAAGAGGTTGTTCCTCCTGCTATGTCTACTCCGGTAACTGAACGTTTGGTTGAGTATTTTGCGTGATATATAGCTGCTAAGTCGTTGGAAGAGCTTCGAGAGAGGTTAAATGCAAAGATCGAGATGTTAAGGAGGAATCGAATTGAAGCTGCAAGGAAGAACGATCAGAAACAAAGAAGCAAACGAAATGGAGGTGTTTCAAAGGCTGAAACTAAGGAGAAGCGCGTAAAGACGACAAATGTAGAGAATAAGCCCTCATCCGTGGAGGTAATCGCTCCGTCTGTTGCTGATGTTATTTCAAAGTGAGTCTGAATGTAGTGGATGATAGTCAGTATGCAGTTTGGAAAGATCAAAACCCAGAAGGAGGTAGACACAAGTTTGCGTCCAAAGGCCCGTAAAGATATTCACACGTTGCTGAAGCAGGCTCAACGGAAACAGGAACGTCTGAAGGAAATGAAATCAACGGAGGCAGGAAGAGTCGGAGAGATTGGGAATCGTGATGAATAGAAAGAAGCTCTGAATCTGGAGATGGATGAGGCCCTGAGAAAAGTAGAGGGAATCAAGAAGAAGGACAATCCTGCAAAGCTAAAAAAGGCATGGATGGCTGAGTTGTTTGACTATAGACGTTAAAACAGCAGCAACAGAAGAAGAAGAAGAGTCAGGAAGAATGGAAGGAAAGAATGAATGCAGAGAAGGTAGAGAAACTATAGAAGTGTAACGGGTAGAAACGACAAAAGGAGAAGGCAAATAAGCATCGACCTGGGTTTGAAGGAAAGAAGAAAGGTTTTTTGAATAAGAAAGATAATTGAGTGTGACTTTAGTATCATTCCTTTTATTCTGTTTCTTTGACAGCGAATCGAAGCACAATCTATTTGTTGAATTAACAACTTCATCTTGTTCCGATGAAAAGTGTGGTTGTATACGTCGTAGTCATGTAGAAGAGGAGAATGAGTATTCAATTCTAGAATCACATGTTTAGTTGGAACGGTCACATTGCATTACTCTAGAGGTATCATTCTTCATGAAATGAAAGAGAAAGCGAGAGCTGTCACTTGGAGTAGGACTTGTTCTGTTGGTCCACTGTAGTGGAAGGAAATGATCAAAGTGATATGGCCCTGTATCCATGTGATGAAAGGGGTGTCATCTCGATTGAACATTTCATCGCATCTCACCCGGATTCATTTATTCCATGTAATCCACGACCTAAACACTATCAGTATTGTCAGATGCATTACTTAGTGACATGGGATTCAAAGAAGCGAGTGTTGGAACGCTACAGTAAGTCTCCTTATCATCACAGTAATACTGATATTTCTATTGTAACCCATTCTTCGTAGGGATTGGTGTGCTGTGTCATTTCTAGTGTGGGTCGTCTTCATTATTTGAAAGATTTGTTAGAACGATGGTCTGGGTATCTTTTTTTGTCTATGTAATTATCGTAGACCATTATCTCTTGCTATCTTTGCAAAATGGTCCGAATTCTCGATTATCGAGGATATGATGGTGGATATAAAACGAAGTAACATTCGAATCGTTTTGTATATTGTGGATGATCGACATCCTATTCAACCTAATGACAATTGTATTTATCATGATTATGTACGAATCTTTCAATGTACTGATGATTAGAATACAACAGAAGGAGTGAGTCTGGTATGCGATCGTTTCAATGCTTCCATTTACCCAATTAACACTCTACGGAATTTGGCTATCAATTTTATTGATACATCCCACTTTTTGAATCTGGACATGGATTTATGGCCTTCTTGTTGTCTTGATAATGGAGTATCACCTGTAGATGGTCTTTACGAAGGTTTATCTCTTATTTCCACATTCTTACTCAATCAGGATCGGATTGCTTTTGTTCTTCCTGCATTCCAATTTACCCCCAAAAAACGAGCCATTTGTAAAGAGGTTGAAAACTGCTTCAATAGCTTGAGTCGATATCTCCCAAAGGATAAACCATCTCTGTTGCGCTGTATGAGAAACAAGGTGTGTCAAATTGCCAATGGCTTCTTACCTACTCATGTCTGTTTTTTGATTGATTCTTATTTCTAGCGATTTGTGGATGATGACTGGTGGACATTCTCGACAAGTGTTCAGGATTTGCCTTGTATCCCATATGCTATTATGGAACCGTATACATTGTTGAAGAGAACGGAATCAACTCCTTTGTACGATGACAATTTCATCAACTACGGATATAACAAAGTACAATTCATTGATGAACTGGAATACAAGGGTAAGAGATGGATAATTGATTTATGCATAGGGTATATCTTCAAAGTACTCACTGTTGGATTTGGATTTGATATTCCGCACAAACCGTTAGTTTCTAGTTAAGGTTCTGATGTTTAGATCTGTTTATGCTAACATGTATGAAGAGTCGTGGAAGGTAAAGAAGGTTATAAATGAGGATGTTTACAAGGACTTCCTCTATCGACTTCATCAAGAACCAAGCAGGAAACGGCAGGAAATTTGTAATTATTCAAGTGCTCTATTGAAGTACAAAAATCAGTTTTAGTGTAAATGTACAGTTTGTTTGTTGGGAAAAAAGTTAGGTATTAGTTCCACGTTTTCTTTGTTCCGATCTGTGTTTTCATTATTGTTTCATTCTTTCTATTGTTTACGGTTATTTATTAACTGCTTACCATGTTTTACACTTCTTTACACTCTGTAAACTAGAAGTCAGGATAATGAGGGATAGGGACAAACAAGTCACGATTATACTAAGAATAAACAGACTGATGAAGAAGTTGGTGTAAATGTACGTTAGGTGAAAGAAACTGAATAGTAGAGTATGAAGGAGGGAGAAGTCATTTTTGTTCCCCCCAAAATCCCAAAGAGGTTGCGGTCAGCGAAGATGAGTATTCCTCAGATTGATTTCCCTATTATATCAATCGAGGTAGCTCTGAAGCGATTGGACAATCTCGTTCATCATACCCCTATCTACAAGCGAAATGTTCTTCGGACTCTTCAAGTTGTAAATGTATGGATTCTTTGAGTGAGTTGAACCATAGAGCAGCATAAAATACTGCTATAAAATTGATCTTGACACGTTTTATCAACGACGATGTGTTGAAGTAAATAGTACTCAAGTTCTTACTCCAGAGGTACACATACACATTTGATGATGACCAATAGGATTTGGAGAATACGTGGGATGTGGAGTTTTCTCAGCCCGAGTTGTTCGTGGATACAACCTCGGAGAAGATTGTCAATAGTTCGGTAGATACATTTATGAAAGTTCGTTGTGAATATGCGACCAGTCAGCATTGTGCTTTGGTAAATCGAAGTGAATTGGATGACAAGGTGTTCATGCGATGTAAAGGTCTTTTAGTGTATACGTAGGTAATGAGAATCGAGGTTCATTCGTAGCATGAAGGGTGTTCAGATCGCACCTGAAGACGTTTTTTTAGATGATGGTGTAAATCAAGTTATATCTGTGTTATTAGAAAATGCCGCTGAAGAAGCAAAGGAGAAGAATGCCAGAATCGAGTATCAACGCCTGTTCGTTTCTCTTATTCCTGTACGAACTATGGACTGTGTGAGTGGCAAAAGCGAGTTTAGCGTTTCAGTTTATGATTATGATAAAAAGGTCATTTGTCAAAACTATCCATGTTATCATTATGGTCTTGTTGGGAAGATCATTAGTTCTTTTTCTCTCTAATAGAGGTTCCTAGTTGTTAGAAGTTCTATATTCTTTGGGTTAATAATGATGGTTGACCCCATTTGTTTGTTTCTAAGGACTTCATTTTGGCGGGAGTATTGAGGAGTTTCATTATAATCTTGTTGCCTCCAAAAACAATAATTCTTATATCATGAATGAATTGAGTGCAAATAGTCTGGCTAATGCCTCAGCACTTTCAAATATCGATGGACTCACTCTTCAGGTAGTTTCTTTTCTAGTTCGTGATGGGCAGATGGTGAACATCCGAATCATGAATAGTGATCAGAAAACTGTTCGATATTTGTATGGATCATTGTAGGAAACCTTATTTTTAGATTCAGTCTTTCTGATGGTTCTAACACGATTCGTGCATTAACTAGTATGCCTTTTGTTGAAGTATGGATTGAATTTGGTATATCAATTGTTTAGAAGATTGAAAGTGGTGAAATTCGCAAGAATACTATTGTTCACATTATCTCAAGTCGCAAAGTCCGTGATAGGTTGTTGTTGTAGTATTTGGTTATTCATAGTGCTTTCTATGTTACGGATATGACTGTTGTAAAACAGATGGATTATGTAATTGGTAATCCTCTTGGTGGTGTAGGATTGTGTTCAATGTTTGAAGAATAGTCTGTCAATCAACAAGCCCAACAACAGCAACCTTCGGCATATCAGCAACCTGCTGCTCGTCCGCCTGTTCAGCAGCAAGCACCTGCTTATCAGCAACCACAAGCTTCGTATCAGCAACCACCGCCATCCTATCAGCAACCACAAGCTTCATATCAGCAACCTCAACCATCTTATCCTCCTTATCAACAACAATCTTCCTATCAACAGAATCCTCCTAATACGAATATGCCATTGAAGAATGGACCTGTTGGAGGCAATTACCAAGTGGATACAACTCGATTCAATCAAATCCCCATCTCAGCAATTCATCCTTATCTCGATAAGAATTGGTACATCCGTGTAGAGTTTAATGAATGAGAATGACTTGTAGTGTCGTGTCACTAGCAAGAGTTCGGTGAGATCATTCAATTCGCAACGAGGAGAAGGAAAGCTCTTTAATGCAGATTTACTTGTGACTCATGAATGAATTTATCATCATTAGGACAGTGAAGGTTCTGAAATCCGCATTGCCTTCTTTAGTGAATGTGTTGATTTGTTTTATGAATATCTTCAGCAAGGGAAAGTTTATGACTTCTGCAATATGAAAGTGAGTTTTGCAAATCGAAGATACAATCCTTTGAAGAATGAATATGAATTAGCAGCAAATCGATTCAGTCAGATTTGAAGTAGTGAATGATTTATAGCTCAGATTCAAGAAGTTGTTGACGATAGAGCGATTCAATCTCAACATTACGATTTTGTGAGTATTGCAGATGTCGCAAAAATGGAACCCAGAAAAACTGTTGATATTCTTGCAATTGTGGAATCACATGAACCAATGAGTGAATTCCGTTCCCGAAAAGGAAATGAAATGAAGAGAAAGCAGTTAACAATTGTTGATAGCAGTAATAATGTATTTGTCATTCTAGTCTGTTTAACATAAGTCGATTAACTTCACCATCTTTGGAGACAATGCGATGATCACAGATGATCGTTTAGCTGGTCATCCTGTTATTGCTATTAAAGTATAATCATTTTATGAATAATAAGCTTAGAATGCTGTTGTTAGTGATTTCGGAGGTCATTCTCTGAGTGGATTTGATTCGACTTCATTCACATTGAATCCCGATCTCCCTCAGACTGTGGGTCTTCGACAATGGTATACCAATCAAGGTGGTCAAGCTTCTGTGAGTCTGAGTGTTCCTGTACAACCCACAGCAGCAGACCCTCTGAAGCGAAAAACACTTTCAGTGATCACTGTGGGCATTTGAAAGACGAGATTTAGAGCTAGGATGAACATCTTGGGTTTGGTGAGAAGCCTGACTTCATTACAGTTAAAGCAATGGTTCGTAATATCCCTCATGAGAGAGCCGTGTTTTATCCTTCATGTGCAAGGTCGAAATAATGGATCTGATTTGATGATGTAGTCCCGTGGGAGCTGATGGAAAGAAATGTCAGAAGAAAGTGACTCAAGGACCAGATGGAATGTGGGTGTGTGAAGCCTGTGGACAGTAGGAATTCCAGAAATAGGTTGATATTCAGACGTTTTGCAGCTCCAAGTTATCGTTATATTGTGAATCTTGAGATAATGGATCATACAGGAAGTACCTATGTCTCAATGTTTAATGAAGATGCTGAAGTATTATTGGGAATGCGTGCAGAACAATTGAATGAACTAATGTTGAGTAATAAGGATGAATGTGATAATGTATTCAAACGGGCTCTTTTTAAGGAGTATGTCTTTACGTTACGTGTGAAGGTAGAAATGAAGTGAGTTGGTGAGGTATAGGCTGAGACTTCAAGTAACTTTGAAGGACGTGTTCGAAGTACTGTTCAACGTTTCCATCCTGTCGATCAAAATCAGGAAGTTGAGAATATGATCGCTATCATTGAAAATCTGTGTCTATGAGTTTATTCTTGTCAGTTGTTTCTTATCCATAATCCTTATTATGATCATCATTTTCTGTCAAGCAAGTTCACCGATTGTAGGGCAAAGGATTCTTTTCAACAAACAATCCACTCATGACGACAGAACCAGATTTGTTCACATCTAATTCTTCTTGGCCTTCTCAGCAGCAATAGCAGCAGCACGGATGCTGAGCTTACGCTGAGTCTTGAGTCCCATAATACCACCACCCCAC
>NW_014569413.1:0-28056 GCF_000743755.1 Blastocystis sp. subtype 4 | reverse complement strand
CTCTTATAGAGCCTTGGGAACATGTGATCTATATGGCAGTAGGTGGTTGTTCTTTTTACTATGGAAAGAAGTTCATTGTATTTGAATTGCTTTGACAGGTTAATGGTGTAGGATAAGGAAACGAACTCACTTCGGGACATGATGAAGGATCTGGATAGAGAGAACATTTATGGAGAGAAGAGTGAACAGTAACTGCAATGCCTTGTTTACAAAAAACACAAGAATCTTTCTTACTACTGGCTAAGATCTGAAGGATGTACAAAAAGAGATTAAGAATATCCAGATAGCTACAAATCATCTTACTTCACGAGAACATACATGTTCAGAGCAGCTACGACATACATGTCAACAGAATACTCCTCTTCGAACTTTGCACTTCCGACTGTCTTCTGCACATCATAGATCAAATAGAAGGAGAAAAGTAGAATCTATTCGTTAGGACACAAATGAATACTCACTCCAAGATAAGCATATACATTAATAGGGAACAGACCGAATGCCGTTAAAGCACCAATTCCAATCAACATAAAGAGGAAAGCAAGGAGATATGGACCGTATCCAGTGAAATCCGTCTTTGTTACCAAGGCATATACCGTCAAACAGACTGTCACAAAGGCAGTAATCCCAAAAGCACAAATCAGAATACTGGGCTCAAATAATATACAACAGCTTGCAAGGACCATGGATTCAAAAATAGTCTATGTGAAAAGAAAACAAAAACAATACAAAGAGTGTGATCAGGATGATGTCCTGAGGGTGACCCTTAATACCTAGGTAATGACTCTCAACATGAATGGAATACAGTTTACACAACAAGCAATTGCGAATGAACCAACAATACTGATAATTAGGATAGGGGCAAAATAAGTAACAAATAGTTGGAAAATGGACTCGATACTGCTAAATATGAATAGATTGCTTCATTTATACCAAATCGCCCACACAATTACCGTTGTGAGAATCAGTTGCAAACAGACCGTCGCCAGCACTTTCTCTAAGTTGTAATCAAGATATTAACTATACTGGTGAACGCAGTACGAACATCCTTATTCATTTGCTGTTCGTAGTCTGTCATCTCTAGCTTAAAGGTTTCACTTGATATTATTACTATCCATATACCATATTACTTAATCATCTTGCTTCTTTTAAAAAAGTAATGTGAAGATCAAAATGAGATTCGGTTATTAATTCCATAATTCTTTGATAAGTAATAAACACCAAATGAATCCGGATGTTTTTCTTTACATAATGGACAGTACCACGATCCATCCGTTATACAAGAAGGATCAATCCCAACGCATTTATAATGGAACCATTTATATGGACAGTTCTCATCATCACAGCAAATCATATCTTCTGTTGCCTTTTGATGACAGAAACAGTAGAGAGTTTCGTGTTGGCGAGTAGAAGTACTTGCATCATCGACATATTCTTCTTCTACATCTTTACCTGTACTGGACAAACCATAATCAGCATCTTCACCATACTACATGTTAACATCTCTTTGCAATCTACTTTCTTTGGTCGACGGATTTTCCTACGATCTGAATTGGAACCTTCTGTACCATTTTGCCGACTCTTTCGAATCTGAATACCACATTTCCACTACATCTTACCTCTTCAAGTCGGGAAACGAAGTTTACCATTACTTCATTCTCATCGATAGGTAAACTCATAAAGTGTCTAACACATCAAATCTATCTCCCAAACTTACTTGCTTACTATATCTGCAACTTCAGAATGCATTGCATTCTCTGGAATATCAAGATGGTACTCTTTTGCGTAATTGCGAAGTGATGTCATCTACCAATACACCTAATAACAGTTTATACAGTCAAACAATTGAAGTTTAATAGTCCATTTATCGAAGTGTATGCCATGCGACTAGAACTATGGAGTAATGCAAATAGTGATATTGTCTACCTTTATGGAAGAAATTTAAAGGAATGAGATGGAAAATAAATGATAACCAATACTGATTAATTTGTTTCTTGAGAAATCTTGGTTTCGCATGAATCGAGTGTTTCGAGATAGTCTGAAGTCGGATTATTCTGTACTGTTGCAATGTCCGCTTCTTCCTCGAAATCAGGTAGTATCGGTAATACGAGAAGAATTTGGCTCAAAAACTGTGAAGCGAAAAGATTTACAACGGGTTGTCGAGGAACAGTGGACTGAAGTTAGTTTGGTTCTGAATTGTTCTGTAGATTCTCAAGGACAAACCATTTCTGTTCAATCAATCTAAGTTCCGTTACTTCCGTTCAGTTCTTGAAGGGACGACTTGCCGAATAGAACTTGGACTAACCAACTACAAGTCATATGTGGGTTCGAATCTAGGTTCAAAATGGGAAGTATTCTACAATGAAGGAAGAAAGATTGGAGATGTGAATGCTTTCTTTGCCAATCCTCTTGGGAATCAATGTGCTGTTGTTTTACGAGATGGAAACCATGTACTTTTGAACCGCAGCTACAAAGTGGCTGAAGGTCAGGGTTTGCTCACTTGTATTGGAGGCCATCCAGAGCCTTCTGTAACTTTCTTTTGTATGGTTAACGCTAAGAGCATTAAGATCACGGACTACGAAGACGCTACGAAAGTGGATTCAGAGACAATAACCAATGAACTCTTCTACAGCATGCAACGGGAGGTGTTTGAAGAGAGTAATATTCCACTCACCAATCTCTCTGATATGTTTATGATTGGTGTTATGGCGTATAGATATGTGCTTAATTTGATGTAGATGCAACAAAACACACGGACGTGAAGTTCAGCTATTTTGTTGCTTCTCTAACTTGACGAAAGAGGAAGTGATTCAGGATTATGAAAAGGGCCCAGTTGATCAATATGAAAGTCTGGGAATCAATTTTTTGTCTTTTGAGGAAATTATTGATTTGATGGTCGGAGCGGTTCTTGGCTATGACTCCTAGAATACACATCCTGAACAACTTGTTCCTGAAACTCGAGCATTGTATTCCATTCTTGTAGACCAGTACAATTCTTTTACTAAAGTGCGAGACGCTTATCTATCTTTTACTGTTTCTTATGCACATTCTTGATATGAAGCCCACTATTTTGGACCCTTCAGCATTTGAATATTCCATTCTAATCACAGTACCATTTCTCGATCAGGAAGAGGTGGAATGCTACTTGGACGAGGATTTTCAATCCAAGACGGTTCTTCGAGAGGATCTTCAGCGAATTGTTGAGGAAGAATGGAATCAGGTGAGAGAATCCACTGTTTGTGATGTGTAGATCCGAAAGGATAAACCATTTCTCTTCAATCAATCAAAATTCCGCTATTTCAAATCTATTTATGATGAAAATCGGTCACCTCGGTTTCGGATTCAACTTGGTCTTACTGATTACAAATCGTATGTTGGATCTAATCTCGGATCCAGGTGGAAAGTGTTCTATGAAGAGGGAGCTACTATTGGTGATGTGAATGCTTTCTTTGGCAATCCTCTTGGAAATATCAGTGGAATCATTCTTAAAGATGGATACCATGTGCTGATGAAACGTAGCTATAATGTTGCTGAGGCACAGGGTCGCTTGACGTGTGTTGGAGGTCATCCCGAACCTTCTGTCTTTTTTATATGTGGAATTCATTATAGAATATTGGAATTCGAGACTACTGTGATTTGTCGGAGCATTTGATTCGAGATGAACTGTTTAACAGTATGAAACGCGAGATTTTTGAAGAGATGAATATCCCTATAGTATCTATCGTGAAAGTGAAGTGTATCGGAGTGATTGCGTTGGCATTCTGGATTGGTTTGAACAGTAGAAGTAATCGAACACATGGAAGACAAGTCCAGTTGTTTTGTTGCTTTATCAATCTATCAAAGGACGAAGTACTGAAGGATTATCAACAAGGACCTGTCGATCAGTATGAAAGTCGGGGATTAGAGTTCTATTCATTAGAACAGATTGTTGACATTATTGTATGAGGATCACTGCCTTCTACTAACCTAGAATACACATCCCGATTCAATGTCATGTGAAGCTCGTGGCTTATACTCTGCCTTAGTATCTCTTTATGATAAATACACTGAAGAGTTGAGAGATTTTAGGTTTTAGTTGTCATTGTTTTTGTTCTATTCAGTTTGAATTATGATATATGGAATAGGAACTGATCTTGTTCAATTATCAAGGGTGGCAAAGACGTTAACTCGTTTTGGAGATCATTTTGTAAAACGGATTCTCTCTCCCGCTGAAATAGCAGAATATAACAAGTATACACAGCCGAAGGAACAATTCTTATCCTCGAGGCATGAAGACTTGTTTTCTCCTTATTCCTAGATGGGCAGTGAAAGAAGCAGCATATAAAGCTCTAGGATATCAAGGAATCCGGTTTAACGAGATTCAGGTTCTGGCATCCCGACCAGGGATTCGAAGCCCTATTCATCTCCAATTTGTTGGAAAGGCAAAGGATGCAATAGAAAAGGAAAAGATCCTAGTACAGGAAATGATGAGGTGTGACGAATAGAGATCCCACGTTTCAGTTAGTCATGAAAATGACATGTGTGTTGCATTTGTAGTTTTAGAACAGTGATTGTGTTTCTCACAAACCTAAAGCAAACGAACTGTTCAAGATAGCAAGAACCATTTTACATAATCAAACACTGCTTTGGCTGAATACACTGTCTTGCTACTTGTGACTACTCTCGACCAATGCTTACACTCTGCAGGCAAGGTTGTCTTTGGTACAACATATGGCGTAGCTGGTTGAGGGCGGACACGTGGTGGCGGTGGTGAAACTCGAGTCCTTGACCGATTGTAATTGCTATTGTTGATTCCTTTCTCAACAACTCACGAAAATATAAGAGCTTCTTTGTATATCAGTTGTCGCAATCGCTTCTTTTCATTAGCATCACCACATCGGGGATCATGCTCAAATGGGAATACCATTTTCTGTTGTGACACTGTTTCATATTCATCATTTCGGACATCGTCAAAGAAAGGAGAACGGAGAGCATTCTCCACAGTGATCCGCTTCCTTGGATCTACCTTACAGGGAGTCAACAAACGTACTGAATTGAAGCATATCATTGAGTAGATCTATTGCATCATCAGGTGCTGAAGGTAGAATTGCCTTCAGATCTTGAGGTTTGATTGGATCCAGATTTTCCAGAAACTAGTCCTCACCTCCAATCTCATTCATTACCGTTTTCATAGGACCATTCTCCATGCACTTAATATCCTCTATACTTGGAGTTCCTATGATTTCAAAGATCTTCTCTAACTGATGTGTTTCAGACTGAAATTCCCGTTCAAATAATTCTTTCTTGTTTTTATCCTTCTTAGCAGTGCTTAAGGGATAACACGTTGTTCCTGGAAACAAAGGCCTGATTCGTGTGACGGACGATTCAAGAGTCTGTAGCAACTCTGCCTATTTCATTGATTGATGTGTTTCTATCTTACCATTATGCATCCAACAGACCACACGTCAATTGCACCTCCATAATCAGATTGCATCAAAATCAGTTCTGGAGCACGGTACCAACGAGTGACCACATGCTGAGTGAGCTGTCGTTCTGTTCCCACAGATGAGGGTTCCCAAGAAGAATCAGTTGCATCAATCTACTCTTCAATTCTCCTATCATGAATACAGTACTAAATGCAATTCTTCGTGTTGAGGGACACATTTGACGAGCTAAGCCATAATCAATAATCTTCACATTGCATTTATTGTCAACCAGAATGTTGGATGGCTTCAAATCACGATGGACGAGATTTGCACTCTGGTTTCATCCAACCACTCATAGATACTTGCATATATAGGAGGCCGCAAAGCATCTGATAGACGACACTCTTCACATGCTTATCGCACCAACCATCGATTCTTTTATAACTCTTCATCACTTTGGAAAGATCCCAACCGCCATACTCCTTTACTTCAAGAACAACTTAGAAATTTACCTGGACAATCCAGAGTTGTCTGAAATTGTCTTCATCGGGTGGTAGAAGCACATTCCTATCATGGAAAACATCGAACAACCGTACACTAATTTCGCGATATTTGGGTGATTGCACTGACGTAGAATGGTGATCTCTCGTAACGTTCTCTTAGCATCCGTTTTAGTTCGGAAGACATCATCAATCCGCTTCACTGCATATCTTTAGATCAGTCCGAATGATATCTCCTACTTCCCATGGGTCTTTCGATCCTCAGCTAAATAAACAGTGCCATAAGCCCCTTTACCCAATTCCTTTATGATAATGTATTGGGAATTGATAGCATCTGGAGTATCCAGAGTTCCTTGAAATCTGTTGTCAATTAGCTGGATCTAATTCAGTATTGGTCATTCTTACAGACATCCAAGGAATTCGCTACAATTTACACTGCCTTAGATGAGGGATCACACTTCATGATAAATGAACGTTCAGTAGTTAGATTGTATCTTAGTATTCATAGTTACTCATTCCTTCAAGGACGAAACTCCCTCTTAATAGTGGTTCAAAAAACATGCAAACTACAAGCAGCAATTGATATCTCTTCCAAAAGAGAGGAAAGACGATTTAAGTGAGACTGGGGAATCATCCTGAGATTTTGTCTTCTCTTCTCTCATTGCCTTCGCACGCTTTTCCTGTCTTCTTGTTAAGCCTATCTACTATCCCTACTCTCGCTTCACTAGTTCACTTGCCATATTCTGAAAAGCTTGTTCCACATTACTTGCTTCTTTCGCAGATGTTTCAATGAACGTTGCACCAATTTCACTTGCTAGTTTCTACATTCATATTTCGAATTAATATCGATACTTGTCCAGCTTGTGTAGTTATTTCTTTTGAAGCCTGAAGATCATTCTTGTTTCCGATTAGACAGATTCGGATATCACCTGTAGTATACTTTCTTACTTCTTTCAACCACTCAGCTGTGTTGTCAAAGGATGTCTGTATTTGATATAAATAACTCATCGAAACCTTATCTGTTACATCGTAGACAATGAAAATTCCATCAGCTCCTCGGTAGTAAGCACTGGTGATTGTTCGAAAGCGTTCTTGTCCAGCTGTATCCCACTACAATCAATAGTATTGTTGAGTTCTTACAATTTGAAGTTTAACAGTCTTATCGAGTACTTCTACTGTGCGAAAGCGCTAGGAGTGATAAGTCTGGAAAACTAATTACAAAGTCCACTCCGATGGTACTGATGAAACTATCTGTAAACGCTCCATCCTAGATAACAGAGACGATAAACAATTACTGCAAACCGAAGAAGCAAACTAGATTTTCCCACTCCAGAATCACCAATTAATACAATCTTAAACAAATAGTCACTATGTTGAATAGAGATCTGTATCCCTACTAATTCTTATTCATTCCCTACTGAAACAACAGATTGTTACTGATCATAATGAAGCCTATAAGGGATACATATATATCACAAACAGAGAATCAAACCATATCACTTTGGCTTACTTTCTTCTAAGCTGTCTGTCATATATTGAAGAATCATTTTCATACCTAAGTGACACATCTCCCATTATCTTGTACCCTCTACTTTCTGTCGATTGCTCTCACTTTCTGTCGATCTTTCTTTTGGATCTACATCTCCACATACATCCGGGTCATTATTCGGAATGTATCCAAGTAACTTTACCAAAGACAAGAACCCTTTTCGATCTGCTTCAATAACATCATCTGGATTCACTTCAGTTTTATCGCCATCCAATGAATTCTCCTCCAAACCTTCCTCGGATTCATCTCCTTCAAGACTTCGAATCTTATCTATTAGATAGGATTTTAACAAGTCATTATCGGCAGGATTTACACCGTCTTCTGTCTCTCCTTCTGAGAGAAGTCGATCAAACATGCGCAGCAAAGCGGCTGTATTCTCGGCATTTGGGTGATAATTCTCGGTATTCAACTCGTCGTCCACATCATCCGCTTCTTCCTGTGATTCTCCAGTTCCTTCGGTTGCATGACCAAAGATTCGATACATTAGTAGTGTTAATAAATCGTCTTTAACTGAGAGTGCCTGTTGCTTTTCCTTCTCCATTTCACTTAATACCTCATCAATAGGACCTTTCTTAAACATATCATCTGAAATAGGATTTGCTTCAATTGTTACTTGAGATGATGGTTCTTCCAAATAACCAATAGTGTTGTGATCATAATTTGTTATTCGAGAGGAAAGATACCGTGAACTTCCACTGCTTTCGTCAATGTCATGGAAACTGCTAACTGTACTCACATTTTCCAGGGAATCAATGGAACTTACAGTCTTTTGAACTAGATATGATGATGCTACATTCAGACACACTCAAAGTTTTGAAATATACTGGTAACTGTAGGATCTTTTCATCTACCACTTCCATTATTCGACTTATCAATATTGATAATGACGTGATTGCTGGACTCATCTAGAGTTTGCCCAAGAGTTAATTGCTACATTGTAGTTACTAAAGTAGTAGGATTTGATGTAGTACTCCTCTTTAATCCCCAGTTTACTTTGAGCCAGGTTGATTAATTCAAAATTGCATTCAACAGAACGAACACTGTCTAAGTCCCTTCATCCGTATCATCGATCCTACTTTTATCATCATTATGAAGGAGACATAGAAATGGACATGTTGCATGTATTAGCTGAACCAAAATCTATATCCTTAAAGATCAGAAGCTATTACATTCCCATCTTGTAATTCTGATGAAAGGTTGCTCGATAACTTGATTCCCAGGATATTACTTACCCAATTCGCAAAGAGAGGCGAAAAGTCCTAATGCTCATCCTTTTCATCTTTTGCAACATCGAACGTCATATTCAGGGTCGTTTCACCACCTCCGTCTTGTTTTTTCGTTGACGAATCCATTTAATTACACTAACAAACAAATTCTAGTATGATACATCAATTCCACACGATATCAACACGCTCTATTTTATCTCCATCTATTGATGTCGTATTCTCGATGGCCCATAAGATTTTTGCCTTCATCACCTCCTTAGAAGAATAATTCGGTAGTTCCAAACCGTTAAAACATGTATGCGCAATTGGGAAGAAGATATCGGGCGTTCCTTGATCATAATGACGCATCAACTTGAACTACATATTAACGACTCATTTATCGACTACTGTAAGTTGTGATTGATGTGCAAACGTAGGCAATCGTGATCGTGCTGTTGCAAACTGTAAGAAGGAAATCCGTTGCGACACCGTCATTTCGGTTAATATCTCCCAAAACCACACAATTACTTGATCATCTGATTCAAACCCTTCATATTGTGTCATCTTTTGCAATTCCTGTACATCGATGTCCCCAACTCCTACAACCATCTCCATCAAATCTCGACCTCCCAAATAGCCACTCTCACAACCATCAAACACATCAGATAAACCCTCTCGGAATGCTGATACAGGTCCTTCGAATCGAGCAAAGACTGCTTTAATACACCATTCCACATATTCTTGTCGTTGCTCATACAACACTCTCGAGAAGGAACTATGATCAGGATGATTACACATATTCCCCGCGAAATCTATCTCTGTCCAAAATAAAGTCGAATACTCATCATCAAATGTTGTTTGCTATTCATCATTCATTCTCCTCATACTCACATCACACTGCAGAATCTGTTGATACCGTCTCCATCTTGCTACATCAACATATTCCAGATCCTCCAGTGATAATGATTCTCTCACCGTCATCTTCCAGATACAGAGTGATAAGAAGAAATCCAGTTGAAATCCTGACATAAGAGCTGTCCCTACAACTCGACCTAATCCTTTGAATACCAGCAGAGAGTCCTCATTCAGATTTGGGTTCAAGAGATAGTCGTCTCGACCACTATCAGCATTCACTTGAATATGATTAGGAGTGTATGTAAGGTATGAGAAGAGGCTTAAGTCATGAAGTTCTTGCATCACTGTACTGAATAATTCACGATACAAACCACCATTATCAATACCTCCTTCACCAACGAACTGAACATGGAAAGCTCTACGTTGACCTCCGTGTGTAGGATGAATGTATCCAATCCGAAGTACTTCTGGAGGCAATGCCAGAAGGAGTTTGGTTACAGCCCCTAAGATGGATGCATTAAGTCGTTCTGGTCCCTCTGGAAGAGTTAATAGGCGTTCCTTGCGAGCAGCAAGTCGATTGAATTGATAGGTCTTGATCTCAATTGGAAACAGAGATAAATCATTCCGTAATGAAACAGGAGTCCGTATCTCGTCAATTCGCAATGATGCAATGAGATCTTTGGTAGTAGCCAGGAGATAAGGTTGGAGAGATGTTAGCAACAATTTCAGACTGGTAGATTTTGTACCAAGAGCAATATAAGGAATGAAACGAAGAAGAGAGAGATTGAGAGTCAAAATAAACCCGATATGAGCGTAAAATAACATGTCTGAGAGAGAGAATCGATTCATGAGATTACGTCGGACACAATACGGACTAATATTCCAGACCAACTGCCCTGAAGATCGACATGAATGGTCAATCTCTTTTACCAACAATGAATGAAGTAACAAACGATCATCTCGTTGCAACTCCTTGTGAAACTCCTCTTCAGATACAGACCACTGAATTTCAAAGAACAGTGTTCGATTGAATGAAGAATTTGAAGATTCTGCATATATCCAAGATGAAGGCATCATCCAGGCCATACCATACTCCTCTCGACCACTTTCATATGGATTGTCAGTCACAGGAACATACCACGCACATCCATTCATACCTACTAGACGAAGCTTACCCGATGAATACGGGGAATTGATAATTCTCCCAGGAGATAAGGATGGATATCGGCTTGTCATACGTTGCGGATCCTTGCTTACTTCAACTAAGAGGCCTGGAATACGTGTACGAAGGAACTCATATCCAAAAGAAGCCTACTGATGAGAGACCATTCTATTCCCTACCCAGTGTTGAGTACGTTGATAAGCTTCATGAAGGAACCATGAAGGAAGTGGTTTATTCTCCAGATAAGCAAAAGCAACGTCAGAAATAGCGCTTAATTCGGTCATTGTTTCTAAAGACGGAATCTCTCTCAGGTAGCATCCATTATCCTCGAGATACAGTTGAGATGAAGGACTCACATTCAATGAGGCAGTAAGAGAAGGCATATTTCGAATTTTTATATGCTGTTTGAGAGAATCCCCATAATCCTCGATGTACTCATGTCCAATACGAGTGGTATCACAAATCACACGGAATGATGAGCGAGGAATATCAAGAATAATACCGAAGTTATCATTAGCTTGAGAAATATCACCATAAATAATATGAAGACCACTAGGCTTCGTATTGATACCAAGTACTGGACCATATATCACTGAAGCATCATTTGTATCTGAAACTGAAACACTCTGACAATTCATACCTTGGAGAATAAGAGAATGAGAACCTTCTCCAACACATCTTTCAGTAACAGAGAGATATAAACACCCATCACATACACTCTCACTTACGGATAATTCCTCATTCTCATAACATGCACTTGTGTCAATCCTCTCACCAATAGGTGTTGATTGCTATGAATTACTGAACATTTCATATCCTACCACAAAAGGAGAAGAGAAAACATGATCCAGAGGTTGCATTTGGTACGGTCGACCACACATCACTTGTCTGATTTCACAACCACTGTCTCTCTGGATCTCTGAAACCAATGAGAGAGTGTAATGTTCAGGAAGAATGGTACCTGTGAATTCTGATGCAATTGAGTCTGTGTATGTAGCTGTATCAATGAGAGGCTTCTCATCCTGATGGAGAACCAGTCGGAATGAACCTTCGTGCATCACATCCTTCCATTGACAAGAACACCGATAACTGAGTCCACCACGTACTTTCAAAACTCCTTCCACTTCATCCTCTTGAGGGAAAGCACTAGGACCCAGAGTTAACACACATGCTGACATAACTCCTTCTAAAGAACCATCAACGACTTTCGAAATGAACTCATTGCGAAGTTGAGGTAATAACGAAATCAGATACCTCTCTGAGACACGAGCAATATGAAGTGTGAAAGTGATTCCAGCTCCATATTCCAATAGACTGTACCCCAGAGGTGATCTTCCAGGTACAGAAGAAGCAGAAGGAGACGAGAGAAGACGTGCAACAAAGGATGAATGAAAGAGTTGGTCATTGTAGTGACACAATAAGAGAGAATCAGCAATCCGATTCTAATTCTCAGTCTAATCATTCAAGCTTACCACCACATAATCACTTGGTTCTTCTAATCGAAGTGTTTCAATTCCTTGCAATCCACGAATTACAATAGGCTCAATTGAGATAAACTCAGCAAGAGAGAAGTTGGGAGATGAATCACTCTGCGAACAACCTTTGCATACCTTTGCAAGAGTCTCACTAAATAAGGAACTCAACTGAGGATATATGGAGTATTGAAGACTTTGGAGGAGATATCCTATAAGATGATTCCGCGGGGATTCCGAGATATATTGAACTACACATCATTCAGTACATATTCACCTACACCACTCAGGAGTGAGTTCCTTTAGACACTTCACGATAATATCCACACGACTTTGAGGTCGTTGACTTTCCTTCCATAGTTCCAGAAGAATGAGATCACGCAACTTCTTCCACAGATACATTGAGGAGGATTGAAGAGCCAGAATCTGTTGGAAGAGGACATGTGGTGAGATCTCTGGATCGTTAAGAATATCCAGAACAATTGGAAGAATCCACTCCTCGTTGATTTGATCCGTAAGAGAGATAACAGTTGTAAGATTCAGTGACGCTTTCCATCGTGTAAGAAGCGTACGAAGAAGTTGCATACATAAGTACTGAGTCCGATCTGATTCCGTTTTCTTCTTCTTTGGTGAAGGCGAAATAACCTTCCTGATTCGAGAAGACATTGCATTCTTGACCCATTGACATTCATTCGGAGGAGTCTTCATCAACTCAATATCAATCTTCAAATCATTAATTGATTCCCCAGCTACAACAGGAATGAAACAAGATGTTGTAACAAGATTAGTAGCCACTACTGTCCATCGATACTCCGTCTTCATACGAAAAGCAATCTCACCCTTTGTACAATCAATCTGACACAATACAGTCACATATTCGCCACAATGGATTTGAGCATCATTAACATCTGGAACAATACGATCAGCCACACCTTGAAGTGAATCTGCTAACCATAACCACTTGTGACGACTAGGATGATTCAGAGGAGTTTTCCTATCCAGTGGATAAGTACCATCAATGAAGCCACAAGCAAACGGAGGATGACCTGAGACCTCGTAGTACCATTTGCCCTCAGTAACACAGATATCTTCAATCATTGTTAAGGATTCCACAAGCTGGCTATGAGGCTCTGGATACAACGGAACAAGAACCAATAGTCTGGATTTCACTCCTTGTAAAATTGACCAATCCTCCTGATGTTCAGTGAGAATGAATTCATCAGAATTAGATAGCTGGTTATCAGAAGCATTGGATGGATCAGAAGAAGCAAATGGAAACAATACACAACCAGCAACCAACTGTTTCAGAATCTGTTGAGTGTGAGGAGAGCATTCAGCATGATAGAAGGAATATGGTATCACTGTTGCATCTGCTGTCTAGGAGTGAGAAGTAGCGAAAGAACTAACCAAAAAGAGCATGATAATGAATTGAAGAAGTCGACAGAGTAGATCAGGTTCAGTCTTCATCTGCATGATCTCAAGTGTGAATGAAAGACATGCATTCCAGGTATCTTCACTTAGTCGTATATCATCCAATAGACCACACAATACATTGGATTTCCAGAATGAAATAGGCCAGAGTGGCATTAGTTGAAGCAAATGCAAAGAGTCTCGTTGAGCAAATAGTTTCTGGAGCAATGAATCAACACAAGGTAACAAGGAATCTCGTCGCTATATCTCAATCCATTCAGTATTGAATACCATCATTGCTCGAATCACTTGAAACATAGTTGACTGATGCTTCTCGCGAAGTCGTTTCAATCTATCATTCATTTTCAATTTCTCTCTTACTCAGATGTCTTTCGATCCCCTCCCTCTCTTTCTTCTTCGATTGTATGTTCATGTAAGGGTCGTACACTTGCAACGCTCTGATCAATCATTTGGAATAATTGTTTTTCACTACATCTCATTACTCTTCTCTTCACTCACCTGATTTGATAATCATCACACAACTCAACAAGGAGTTGCATTACACCTAACAACAAACAAGATTCAGTCCACTGGTTCAAGTGACTCTGAATCACTAAAAGATTCTCTAACCATTCTTCTTGGAACTTCAATGATTGGAAAGAAAGAAGGATTTGACACACAATATCCAACTCCATGGTAATTAAGGATGGGTCTGTTGTTACCATTTCCAGTGAACGTGAAATAGCCTGACTAACAACAGCTTGTTGAAGAGACTCTTCAGATCCTTGAGAGAGAGCCATTACAAGATGAGATAGAATCAAAGAAGGAAAGAAAGTGGTTGTCCATTGGCTTGGACTCTCTGTTTGTTGAGTCTTGCAGGTTGTTAAATACTGAAGGACCGATTCCACCAGAATTGATGGAACAGCTGTTCTCACAACTAAATCCATACATGAAAGGAAGAAATGGGGATTCCTTTGTACCCATTTCTGTTTTAGAATTCCAACTACACAACTTCCAAACAAATCAATCAAACAACCACTTTTCACTGGCCCTATCTCATCTCCATCCTCACTAGCAATCAAGTCAATGACTGGATTCATTCCACAGAATCCAGAGCTATCAATCATACTCTCATAATACTTCTGTCGAATCGAATGAACAGAATATAAACGATGAATGCTTATTCGATCCATGATAACCAACCAAACCCATATATTCTCCATATCAACATCTTTTTCAATTACTGAATGCAATTCCTATAATTATCAATCATTCCCATTCTGTACACAACTCACTGCTTCAGGTGACATTCCTGATGGTTCCACATATAGAAGAAGTTTTGCCAATCCATCCTTCATTGCACTCAAATCATCCCAGCTCTTCTCAGACCGAACACGTCTATCATTCAACCATTGGAGAAGATGATTTGCATGAGCGTATAGTGGTTCCATAATAACTATGAATGATATCTCATTATTGATTTGACAGGAAGAGGTTTCGCTTGTAATGGGGGTATTGGAATGATAACTCAGAAGAAGAAGGAAAAGATGATAAAATGAATATATAGTGGCATGATTTGGATTCCGAGATGACAATAATCGGGGCATTTTTATCACTTTGAACATGGCTTCATCTATTGGATTTGCTTCCGAAGTTACAAAGTTATCAATACTACTGATTGTTATAGAACTGCTAGTTGGCTTAAGAGTGTCCAAGTCCATTTCCAACTGCAACCCACAAGCCAGAATGGTAGTGTCCATCGTGCTCTTCATTATAGCCTTCACAGTTCGATTTGAAACTTCCGGAGCAGATTGATCTACACAAATAGGTACGATTTCTGCCATATGATAATCTGCACTCAAAATATCAGCAGCAATTCGCTTCTTATACTCCATCTGTAATCCATTTCGGAAGAGTGGACTCATAACAATATCCATCCCTTCCTTCCGAAGAATCGAGGGTAGATGTTGAGAACAACTAAGCTGGTTTGCCATACAAGTACTCACAGCACCACTAACACAATCCAAGAATAAAGTAGGTGATCGTAATCCTTGCAAACCCAACGTCCGTCTATTAACAAGAACGAGATCAATGATAGCAAGGAGTTGATGAGAACAGAAACCAAAGAATCCTCCACGCAGACCACAACCAGAGCGCATAAGAATCAACATACAAGAAAGCTTCTTAGACATCAGCTGAAGGTAATCTGAGCAGAATCTGCCTTTAAAGACATCACCATTATTCGTCTCAACAATCACTGTCTCTTTGAGGATTTGAAGAACTATCAACGATAAATTATGTGTTAGTGATGGACGGGCTTTAGAGGCTACTTCATGACAACACTTCACAATATAATGGCCACTCACAAACTGTTCTATTCATCACTTCAATTCATTATGAATACCTAAATTCTCCTTGAATAGCGCAGGATACACATCACAAATATGTTGTCGCTCAGAATAGTCTCTTAGGAGTTCCTCCGTTAGAGTCATTGGTAGAGGTAAAACGGAACACTTTGCTATCCGAATAAGAGAGAGGATACAATAGAAGCAAATGATATAACGAGCTTTCTTTCCATACATACGAACTTGTAACTCATTCCGATCAGATACAACTTCACTAAATGATCGATAGGTCATTCGCTCTTGTCGTAATATCTGACAGAGATGATGTGTCATAACTGTGATGTACTGTGCCGTATTCTCTGGATTGATTACTTTCGATGTGACTACTTGAAGAGTGATATGATCAAGGTTCTGGAAGGAACAAGTTAGACCAAAGAACATTGAAGTATGTGGTACCGAATCAAGCACATAGTTCACAATCTCATTTCGATCATTCATCACCCAAAAGTATCCAGCCATCAAATCAACAAATATATCACAATTCATCGTCTCTTCATCAAAATAACAGTTACAGAATGTATTTATGGGCAAAGAGAGAGGAGTACCTGAGTGATAGAAACGATTCGTCTGTACGTTGAACTCATAAACGTCTTGTGCTTCAGTAAACTGTACATTCGTGTTGGGAGCAAATCCAAAGTGTAAATCAAGATCATCTGTGGGATATTTTCGATGAATGGAGAGATGAAAATGGATTAGACCATCTGTAGGAGAGATTGGCTAGTGATGACTCCAGACAATGATACAAACCTCTTCAGACCAGATAGAACAAGATGTTAAGAGACCATTCTCTGCATGAGGTATTACTACTGTGAGCTCCTTTGTATACTGAATACCAATTTGTGGATTGGCATCAATTCGGAGAGGTCGCTGAGTGCCTGTGATCATCTGAAGACTCTCTCGATATCCCGCAAGCATAATCCGCTATCACTCATTCAATTCATCAGTAATCACATAAATATCAAGAAACAAATGACGTTTCATCATATCTCGTTCTTCAGATCGATGATAACGGCCTCGTTCACTGTAGACTATTCCACATTGACTGAAGGCTTGACGTCGAATCTGACAATGTATTTCCCCTTCTTGAATCCCATGATCAAACACTATTTCTAGATTCGTTTGTAAATAGGAAGCCATCCGCATTAGTAGTTCCTGAATCTAGTAATAATATCCCAGTGTCACAATCACATAAATGCAACGATGATCATGTTGCTTCAAAAGAAAACGGGTGATTCCTTTAGCCTGATCATCACTGATAGGAGTCCCTGTTCCACTATCACCATCAGATCGTGTTCTCATGATATCTTTCACATCATAACGCAATAAGACTCCTAAAGACTGTGAAATGTATCGTGAAGCACGGTTGATTAGAAGATTTAACCAGAATGGATAAGAACTCGTTTGAATCATGTCATTCTCAACACGCAGAAATGCCTCCAATGAATCAAACATATTATTTGATTTGAAAAAGAACGGAAAACATGATTCCCACAATCCAATACATGCACATCGAACTTGAGAAGTGATTTTTGATTCATTTGTTGCCGCTTTTTCTGGATAGAATCCATCAGGAAGTGTGCCATAAAGGAGTTGGCTGGTGACGAATAATACATGACGCAAGAATGATCCATCTTTCGGCTTCTATTAGTAAGATGTCTAGTCTGTTGCTACAGTGAGGCGAAAGAGAGCTTCTTCATCAATCTTTCCTACATCCAATCCAGAACAACGAGGAATATTCACAGAAAGAAGGGTGAGGAGACAATAGATATATACGAGATTGAAGGGAGTTCGAGTACCTCGCTTCTGGTCCTGAGTAACCTGAATATGATCAAATCTATTTGGAATACGGTTTGAAGACTTAAGAAGATGAGTTGAAGGACAATAGAAGAATCTGAAATACCAATTGAAGGGGATGGATGCTGCTTGGACGAACAGTAAATGGCCATACTACAGATCACAAATGTAGAGAGGAAAAACGCTGTGATTCGAGTTAGAAGAGAAGAGAAAATTATATCCCAATCCATTGTGTTTTGTTCCTCAAAATGATCTTCATACGATTTGCTAATTTCATTTAGTTTGGATAGCAATTGACGCATCGGATGATCAAGAGGAAGAAAATCAGCATCGAGGAGAGTTTGGAAGTTCAACTTTGGTTTTCGCGCTACAACTCAATTCAGGATTCATAAAATACGATAGTAAATGTAATTGTCTCTGAACGTATCCATATTAACGAACACAAGAAACAGGACATAGAAGAGAAAGAAAGCATCTTCGTCATGCAACTCCCCTTCAGCAAGAGTACAGATCATCGCTGTAACATGGTTAATTCTTCCTGACTCTGACTGACTACAGTATGAAACTAATTGACTGATTCCACAATTTGGAAACAACTGAATCTGATAGAAGAGAAGCAAGAGGAGACTGCCTATCTTCTATCACCTTTTGAGCAAGTGCACCCATATAAGGAGGGAAGTTACCAAACCAAAAGGATTTACTAATAGAAAGGGGATGCGAGATAGCTCTCTCAAGAGATACGTTATCCCTTATCACAATTCTCTACGATTGTCAGTATGACCAAACAAAACCTACATCTTCTTGTACAGATAATGCTGATTCAATTCGATGTAAAATACTGTTAACATAGTTTTCACTTATGCCTTTAGGGGGTAAAGGAGGTAGAGAGAAATGTTCCATGGCCACAGTGGCAATTATAGATGATGAAGGAACTATGAAATAAGTCTCTAACTTCGAATTGAAGTTATTAAGTAGTGATCCAAATCAAACTGGGTTCTGGAATCCAGAAAGCAGGACAATTATGAGACGAACGGGAATCCCTAGATCTCTGTTTGCAAGATGAAGTTTGTTGAATGTGCTTTTATTGTAACAGATGAGCCAAAGATTGGCGGTAAATTACAGTCAATCTATCCAAAAGAATGTTTATCTCTATTGACACAAGATTTGCCATCAGTTGTCTTTCCTCATGGAGTGAAAAAGCGATCAACGGTAATAGAATTGATATTCTTGTGAAATTAGTTTATTCGTTTTGTAGTATCGAAAACAACTGAGTCGTCTATTAATAACGTTGAAATAAAGACTCCTCTATTTGATGCACTTGTCGAACGAAAGAAGAAAGGTGATGCTCACAGTGAAATGATTGTAATCATGTCTATACTTATTGAATTTAGTCAAACAACTCATTTCTTCCAGTTATTGCTTTTCTATACAATGCTTCGATTCATATTGGTATGTTATCAACAGGTGCTAATCACTTGTGGAATTGATTCTAGAAAATGGGTGTCAAGATAAGATTCTTTGGCAATGTTCGATTAACCCAAATTCGGATTGGAGATGTTGTGAATCATCAAAGACAGCAGTAATCGCAATATCAGAAAGGTGAAAATGTAAAAGAGGAATAATTTTCAGGGAATCTCTGCTTCTCCAATTCTGGAGTTCAACTCTGTTAAATGACTTTGTTCTTGCATATAAGAAGATTCAGCTCCTTTATCACGATCGTATGCAATTGAATACAGCAAAAGGTGTCATTCCAATGTTCTCCAAAGTCTATTATGGAATAGGTGTTTCGTTTGATTATGTATTGTTTCGGTGAATTGTTCATTCAAAGAAATCGAAAGGAGATGGAATGATTGGAATCGTTAGCAGTTCCATCTACACATTTTCGGCAGTCGAGTTTTTCTTACTCAGAATACTGAGTGTCCAAAGTGGCAGTGTTGCTCGTCGTCTCTATGTCATGCTCAATGAAGCTAACCTTCCGATCACTTTACAACCAGCAGCAGAGATTCTCACAAGTGTCCGTCAACTTTCCTATTCGTTTTTCCCAAAATACTCAACACTCGGTCAGTGTGATTTCTTCCTCTCACTCGTAGATAGCTATC
Source organism: Blastocystis sp. subtype 4 (assembly GCF_000743755.1). Taxonomy (NCBI): domain Eukaryota; class Bigyra; order Opalinata; family Blastocystidae; genus Blastocystis; species Blastocystis sp. subtype 4. The sequence goes on along the minus strand of NW_014569413.1, from coordinate 8,203 downwards.
GAATGCAAATCAATGTGGAATGGCTTCCAAAAATGAAGATCCCATTCTATTACTCCCAACTTATTGGTTCTACTTCGATGACATTTCCCTATGAATCAGATGTTTCACAGTTAGTCTCGATTTTTGAAAGAGATCTCTTTGTGATATTTGGTAGGATAGAAAGAGATATTGATAGAAAGATGCCATCTTTTCTGGATACAAAGTTATTCTTGTATCTCAACTCCTATCGATGGAAACAGTATTCATTAGGATCCTTATTGATTCATAGTTACAAAACCTTGTTCTCATTCTTGCCAATCTGATGGCTCCTTTCATTCACGACATTTATCATCATATTCTTCTCATTTCAGATCCCATTTCAATGAAAGACCTTGTATTATCAACTCAAACCGATATGTTCTTCATTGCCTCAACATGTATTGGATCTGTTCTCGATTTTCCATCTATTTTTGACTTATGTTATATGATTGATAAGAAATCCATGTTTGTCTCATCCCGAGTTCCGGTATACGTTGATCATGTGTTTCATGTAGCAAGAACTAATATCAGAATCTCGGCTAGTTGATGAAGATTACCGCCTAATTACTACAGTATACCTAATTACTCGACTAAATACTAGTGGCGATTAGAGACTCACAATGAGCTTCAGCTCTTCAATCGCATCCAACTGTATTTGGAGGTATGTCATTTATTAAATCTTTCTCGTAGTGTATTGTATCTCTCATTGTTCAGGATCCTCATATCGACACATTACGTTTTACTGTTTATGAGAATCGAGTACAACGATTAAAAGAGTCGAAACAATTCCCATATTTGGAGTATTGCTATCGAATGCAACGATCTAAACTCTCTTCTACCACTTCTAGCAATGAAGGATTATCAGCTCGATTTGAGAAGGAAGGAATCAGTGTACAGACAATCTATGATAGTGTCCTTTTATTGAAATGGAAAGAGAAATGGAGCATTCAAGGTAGGAAATAAGATTGGTTACGAAGATAGAGTTGGAAGCTACTTATTCAGCATTGGAATTACTAACACGAGATAACTCAAATGTATTACATTTTATCAATGCTTTGTATAAGTTTGATGTACAGACTTGGTTGGCCTTACAACTATAGGAAGGTCTTTCCCTACTTGTGAAAGGAATATACGCAAATTCTGTAGTGGTTCAGAAATGTGTGTTACGAATCTGGGATCAAGTGACTAGGATAAAAGCAACAGAACCTTTTTCATCAACGATTTCTTTTATAGACAGAGCTGCTCTCGAAAAGTGAAACAAGGAGTTAGAAGTAATGTGTAGCATCCGTGCAAGATTATTTCACTAACAGTATTGCATTATTTTTAATGTTCAAGATACCTTGTTTGTCAATTGTTTCTTTCATTGAAGCGATTCTTCCTTAATTTTCGGGAAGCTATTATGTGTCCTGCTGGAGATCCGAGTAGTGATCAAAATGAAGGAGAACCATTGCCTAATGTAAATCATCATTCTACAACACGTAAACATCCTGTAGATATTGAAAATGTACGGCCGGATACTTCCAGTATAATGAGACAGCATGAAAGACCATTGGAAAGGACTTCTCAAGTATCTCCTTCTTCTACACGGGCATATGGGGAAAACCATAACAGGAGAGAAGAAGTGGAAATTATTGACCTCGCAGACGATAATAGTGAAAGTGAAGCAGAAGATGGAAACAGGGAGATTTCTCATAGCAGACCGTTGCAATTTGCTATTCCAGATCATATTGCCTTAATAGTCGAAGAGATGATTCCGCAAGGTATTGAGTGTTTATGTTTATTCTCCATAGATTACTCCTATGTAGACCCATGGATAATGAGTACCCAGTGGCCAGCAACAAGCCCTCTTTCGCCTGAGGATATTGCCGAGTATTTATCTACTCATAATCTCGATCTATCGATAGATAGTTCAGTTGATGAAGAAGATGATGAAGAGTATAGCGAAATGGATGAAATGGAGATGGATGAAATGGAGATGGATGAAATGGAAATGGATGAAAGTGATGAGCCGCCTTCAGAGGACCAAATTGTAACGATTTTGGATGAACCCGATGAAGATGAACATGTTGATAGGCAGAGTCTTGTAACAAAGGCAAGAAGTGACCAGTAGGATAAACTGAATGACTCTAATAATAAGATCTACCTACTGCTGTCCAATTTGCACAGATCCTCCAATTCGTCCTGTGTGTACTTTGTGTGGTCATATCTATTGTGCAAAGTGCATGAGACAACTATTCAGAGTAATATAGTACAGCAGTGATGAAATGTAGAGACCCTTCTGTGAATGGAAATGTCCTTTATGTACCAAGCCGATCCGTAAGAGTGATGTCCATCCTATTTTCTTTTGATCACATTGCTGTAATCTATTTTCTGGATGTTTGTTATCACTTTTCTTCGTCTCATTATCACTGTTTTTTGCTATTGATTTAGGATGAGTGGACAACCAATACAACAAGTACACTATTCTGCATTAAATCAACCTTCAATGGGGAGTAATATTCGAGCAACTATGAACAATCTCAAGGAGACAGGGATCTATCTTCTCAAAGCCGTATGTAGTATATTGGAAAAATGAGGAAAAGTTTACACAAACCTTTATTTATGAAAAGTACAATGTCATCATGTGTGGGATCATAACCATGTGTTGTCTCGCATATTTATTTAAGTCAACGTGAGCTGAATTCACCATATGAGATGTAGATACAATTACTCATTCATTGTCTTTCTTCAAGTCTTCATCTGCTCCATGCTCCTTCTGGATATGGTAGCAAATATCCAGACAAATGACATTGTATGAATAAGTAGAGTGTTCTAAGATAGAACTATGTCCTCACTACCAAATACTATGCTGATATGCTTCTGATCATCATGGATATGGTCATCATATCTCTTGTATTTATATGTCGTGGATATGGAATCCATCTTCCACTAGTAGAACAGCGTTCCATCTAAACAAGTAGAATTGGATCCGAATTCAACTCATATGTCATGAATTCAAATACATGCCTCCGACAATGATATGGGCCATTCGGGAATACAAAGAAGTATGGAAAGAATGAGTATGCTGATAGTCAGAGAAAAGCCCGAAACAGACCATTTGAACATTCTACAGTCCAGTCATCGACAGAAAAAGCGGATCCCGAACAACAGACATCAACTTCACATTTTTGTTTCATCAACTGATAATAGGGCTTTGTAGTCACTGAAGCATCTTGAACACATAAAGAAAGTCATTAATCTCAAACAAACAATGAAGAGTACAAACTCACTTAATGTGAGACTCAAAAACTTACATCATACTTCCTCCGTTTCACAGGATCAATTAAAGTTTCATAGGCTTCTTTGATTCTCAAAAAGCGTTCCTACGAATAGTAGCAGCTATTTTCTAATACCTGTGCTTTCTGATCGGGATTTTTATCAGGATGATACAATAAGGCTAGTCGGAGAAAGGATTTACGAATCTCCTTATCAGAAGCTGTAACAGATACTTCTAGTAGTGTATAATAGTCTATAAGTGAAGATAAAACAAAATTCACACTATCTGGTATAATTCGTGAGGATACAGTTGGCAGTCGAGTTTGAGGAAATGTAGTGTCCTTAGCTCGTTTTGATTTGAATGGAGATTCATGTTGCTCCGATTTTGCTTCACTGTAGGATCGATTCATACCCCGGTATTCTGAAGAGGAAGCAGACCATGACTGAGGCTGCGAGAAAGAGAAAAAGGAATTGAAAGGAGATTCTTTGTGAACAGATTGTTCTTTCTCACGCGATTTCTCTCTACTTATCAGAATATGTTGATAGAAATACGATTTCTTATAGTAATATGAATAGGCATCCACAATCTTACGGTCATTTGGCTGATACGTCAAATACGCCCGAAAATCGGCTAGACCCTAAACCTTATTATTGTCTTCAATCTATACCTTCTCATACAAATGCAGCAAGCAATAGGCTTCTCCTCGTTTCTTGATCACTTCATAAAGAGTTCCATTCAGATTCAATGCCTTGTCACATTCTACAATCACTTCATTGTATCGCTCACAGCGAAAGAAGCAACGGGCTCCCAGTAAGTAACAATCGGCAAGGATGTTATCACAGACAATATTCTCAAGACATGATGAGAAGCGATGATGATGCACTGATATGACTTCGACTGTGGAGTCACCATGTTGAGAGGCAAATTGAGAACACAAATCGATACATCGGGAGTTATGAAGAAGACATGAATTGTAATCATGTTGTCTGAAACTCCCAAGAGCACTCTCGTGTTCATGCTAAAGTGTAATTTAGAATGAATGTCATACGATCCATGATGACAGAAATTCGAATGGTTTTACTAATTCATCTGCTGTTCGCCAATCTCGAAACCGTGGTTCTTTCAAACATAGTTCCCACAAGGCAACAGCACGTTCAGGGAGACATTGCATGACAAATAATTGTTGCCAGAGGGCAATGAGTTGAACATCAACAGCAGAAACATCATTATTGAAGAGATCGAGTTTCTCTGCATCCCAAGCAGCAATCATGAAGGGATAATTGGAAGAAGATGATGAGTGAGTGAGTGCTGAAAGTAAATTGGGCATTACACGGGAAAGAACGATTGAAGCACTGTTTAGATCGTGAATAAGAAGATATGAATGAATGAGACGGAGATACAAATCACGCCAATTTGTACAGTGATCTTTGATTGACAAGAGAGTTCGAATGATCGTTTGAACCTCTTGAATTGAGGTAGGTGTGGCTGGAAGTGAGCTTAATCGGTTTTCCATATCCTTGATCTATAAATGACTTATCATTTCTAGAATCCACTTCATTCACTTGTTTCAAGCATTCATTAGATCTCTCTCGTTCTTTTGGTTGTCTTTGACAGATTTCCAAACCCTGAGTATACATTTCTCGTGCTCTATTTCTCACAAACACATTCAGAGGTTACTTAGCCAACTCACCAATCAACATATAACACTTACCACATCGCATGTATCCTCGTGGAAAGGAAGGATTCAACTGAATCACACGCAATGAATCCTTCAATGCACGGTGTGGCTTACCCATACTTAACAAACAAGCAGCACGATTGCTAAACAGAATAGGATCGGATGGAACGTAACCCATTGCTAGTGTGTACTTCTCTAAGGCTCCTTCATAATCCTTCTTCTCATAGAGTGAATTTCCCTGTTGTTTGAACTCATTAGCCTTATCATAAATCTCTCGTTGGAGAGAACGTGTTGGTGACTGGCTAATACGAGATGGAGATGAAGAAACAGAGGATTTCCCGGAGTGACCGGGAGATTGGCTATAAAAGTCAAGAATTCGCTTTTCCTCATCAGATAACCGATGAACACGAGTTGGTGTAGTCATTGTTGATGATGCTCGCGAAGAGGTGGAAATATACACTGTAGATTCGCTAAATGACTGAGAAGGAGAATCACTGATATCACTGAAACTTAGATGACCAGAATCCACTCCCGATTGAGAGATGTCATTAGGTAGTCTACGTCAGCAACTCAAGAAACAAGTTACAGTGACTTTGCAGGAGTATTTGGCCTAGGGGCTGGCTCAGAACGAAGGAAAGTGGGGAGATCGTCCGGAGGTTTTTGTCCATTTGCAGGTAAGAAGTGAAGTTGATCAAATTGCTGATAATCCATTAAGTTGGTTGGAGTTTCTTCTTGAAATTCCTCTGACTGATAATGAGAAGAATTAAATCGTCTATAAAATCACAGAAACACTGAAATCAAAACCGAATATCATCTTCTAAACGCATATCAGAAATAGATGAATTCGAGCGATTCGACGGAAGATTACGGTAAATAGAACAGTCTGTAGAACGTTTGGAAAATCCAGGAGGGCGTATAGGCGGCTGAGTGCGAACAGTTGAAGGAGGATATAGCATGCTTCGCCTTTCAAAGAGATCAGAGTTAATCCGACTATGCACGGGCGAAGAAGGATGGCTACATTCAAATACCTAAAGACCAATTACCGAGAAAGATTCTGATTTCCAAACGATGATCCCTAAACATGATTATTGAATCGAGAAACGACTTCATAAGAAGAAGAGTGCGATGCCGGCATCCATCCGGAATAACCACTCATAATGGGTTCAATAAAGATGGAATAACAATGATAAAAGAACAGTTAATAGAACTGAGAAATTCCAATATGAAATAAAAATCGGATCGATTTGAACAATACCACTTTTCATTTCAATTCTTATTCCTACCATTTCTCATCCAATTCAAACGAGTTTCGTTTGAAACCAATGCCTCCGTTTTCATGATCTGATTTCTTTCTCTTGGCAAATTCTATCATTCTTCTTCGTTTACATCTTGACAGAATATACTCTTCTCATGAAATACTTATTCCTGCTCCTTGTACTTGGATATGGTTATTCATTATCGTTATCGTCTGTCGTGAGGAGAGGGAATCTATTTCAACAGTTGATGTTCATTTGTGGTATTCCACTACACGAACAGTTTTTTAACTTGGTTTTGAACGTTATGTGAAAATTCTTCTCATCATTTATCATAGACTCTTCACCCCATTATATCAAGCCCAAACGAATTGCACTCACAGTATCTACTGTGCTAGAACCAATTATTGCAGTGTGATATGTCGACCAGGGAGTGTTGTTGTGTCCGATTGGCTATCCTTTGCATCTAGAACGCAATCATCTTTATCTTCTCTGGGTTCATTTTGCGATCATCAATCTGTTGGAACTCATAATTCAGCGATTACAGCAGCTTATGGATTTGGAGTTGAAGATCGTTTCTATTCAATGGCTCTCTCCGCTTCTTATCTCCAATTCAATGAAGTGCGTACCATGTCTCAATACTATTCCATCACAGATCAGTTGAATTTAGGTGTCCGCCATATCGAATTAGATGTTCACTTCTTTCATGGACAACTGCGTATTTCTCACTGTGGATTCTCTGTTGGAGTTATCAATTATCTGTTTTATTTCATGGAAAAGATGTTTCAATGGTTCAACTTTCACTATGATACGGAGACAATTGGCTGTCTCCCTTCATTTAATGGAATTCCTTCAGAAGACCAATTATTACTTCGACCTGTATTAGAAGAGATTGCTACATGGTTAAATCTTCCTCGTAATCGAGATGAAATTGTGATTATATACTTGGACACCAGTTCTAATTTGATTCGATGGAACAAAGTGGATGATCTGATTATGGAATTTGTCTCGGTTCTCGACTCACTCCTTATTCTTCCATTTGATGAATTGAATTTGCAAAAATTGATTGCTGTTAACAAACGTGTGATGGTTGTATCTCGTCGTGTGTTTCCTGGAGGAGATTCTTTGTTCTTCTATACAAACACACCACAAACTTGTCAATATCCTTTGTTTATATCCATTGAAATCCTTCACGCAGATGGCAGGAGTATGACATTGATAATGTGTGTTATTCTAATGGAGAAGTAAGAACTGATCTCAAGGATTTCTTGACCTATTCTCGAGTAGTTACCAATCAACTTCGATATGGTCCTTTGAGCAAGGATTTCTTACCAATCGCTTCTCCAGTGAACATCTATGCTAACAATATACGTGGTCTGTATGAATTAGGAGTAAATACCCTTGCTACTGATTACATTGATGAAGAACAGATGAAGAGTCATATTTGGACCTGGAGTCCTTCCTTGAATGTAAAGAATAGCTTTGAGTGAGACTGTAGATCAGCCAACTTCATGAGGAAATCAAGGAGTTGTGTGTTGCTGTCGATACAGGAAGTGGACGGTGGACGGTAACCTTGTGTAAAGAGACTCACCGTATTCTCTGTCGTAGTGCTGTGAACAAGACAGATTTCATCATTGGAGGATATTTGTCGCATCCTCAACTGAGTATCCCTCGACTCCATAATGTGAGTTATACAGAAGAGGCAACTATTTCGTTAAATCCATGTCCATTTGGATATGTCTTTATTCCTCCAATTTCAGCGTAAGGGATAGATTCGTGTGTAATCATAGACATCAACAACGATTCGTAAATAATGTTATCAGAACTGCTCCAAATGGGACATTACTTTGGGTGGCCTTTCGGTTAGAAGAATATTACTTCCAGTGATGACTGATAGTGATTGATTCTATGTTTGTTCAAATGGATATGATTCGATATATATTAATCAAATGAAGATGAGAAGGAGATAAAAGAAGAAAGAGAATAGAATAGAATAAT